>NW_026652344.1:187399-234209 GCF_009828535.3 Hylobates moloch | reverse complement strand
ACACACACGCATATATATATATATATATATATATATATATATATATGATGTTCATTGCAGAAAATATAAAAATACAGACAAGCATGAATAAATTTTAAATATTCACCCAGAGATAACCAATGTTAACATTTATATAGATCTCTTTTGCAAAACTGAAATTATACTCCCGAGACTTAAAATCTGCTTTTTGACTTAACGTACTGTGCACATTTTTTCCTGTGCCTTTAAATAGATTTTCCCAACCCATGATTTTTAAGGGCTTTATAATATTCCACCATACACGTATACCATAATTTATTTAGTTGATTCCCCTATTGTTAAAAATGTATACCATTTCCAGTTCTTTTAAAATAATTATAAATAAAACTACTATGAACTTACTTGCAATTACATCTTTACAGGCATCCATGACTATATCCTTCACATAAATATCTAGAAAGACAATTTCTGTGTTAAAGAACATACTCATTTTTAAGATTCCTGATACACAGGGCTAAATTGTCCTCCCCAAAGGCAGTATTCATCTGCACTCCCAATAATGGTGTAGTAGGATTCTCATTTGGACCACCTTTTCATTTTAAAAAACTTCCAATATTGTAAGCAAAGAAATAGCATTTCACGCTGGGCACAGTGGCTCATGCCTGTAATCCCAGCACTTTGGGAGGCCGAGGTGGGCGGATCACCTGAGGTCGGGAGTTCAAGACCAGCCTGACCAACACGGAGAAACCCCGTCTCTACCAAAAATACAAAATTAGCCAGGTGTGGTGGCACATGCCTGTAATCCCAACTACTTAGGAGGCTGAAGCTGGAGAATCGCTTGAACACAGCAGGCAGAGGTTGCAGTGAGCCAAGATCGCACTACTGCACTCCCGCCTGGGCAATAGAGAGAGACTCCGTCAAAAAAAGAAAAGAAAAAGAAAAGAAATAGCATTTCATTCTTTCATTTGCATATCTTTGGTGACCAATGGGATTGAGCAATTTTACATTTAGTTTATAAAACAATTTCAATATTTCTGGCTATTTATAACCACCTACAATGCTTGTTAATGATTGAAACCAACCACTTTAACTTATGTAGTAGTTCACCACATTGAGCTCCAGGATCTACAGTCAGAGGTGGTTGTCTGAGCCTGTGCTGCAGAGAAGATGTTCAATGCTCTGGGAAGGCAGGGTTGCCACATTAAATCCCTTGGCAACACATGGGGGGGTGCGACAAACGCAGGCACTAAGATGTCCATGACTTCAAGGGTAGCCACTTTCCAGCTGCGATGGAACAAAGGTCAGGCAGCCATCACCTTTTGGGGGCTTTGAACCCTCACGCAGAAGCCCCATTTCCACTAGAAATAATAAACCTATGATGCAATATTGGTTCAACTCTCCAATCTCATCACGCCCACTCTGTGCCAGCCAACCATCACCCTGGCCACAGAGCCTTCTTCTGTCCCCCTAACATGGCAAGCTCCTTCCTGCCCCAGGCCCTTGGCTCTAACTGCTCCCTGTACCTGGGATCCTTCCACCCCATCTCCACAGGGCTGGCTCTTCCTCTCATTCTGGTGCAGGTGTACACGTCACCTCCTCAGCAGGCCTTCCCAACCTGGAGCACCCCAGGCACTCCTGTTCATCCTGTGCAATTCTCTGCACAGCCCTTGGGCCTGTTCCCCTTCCCCTTCTCTTTCTTTATTGTCTGTCCCACTGCCTTTGACCCACCTTTTTCCTGGGGGTCTAGGCCTGGTTGCTGAGCACAGCATCCAGCAAGTATTTAGAATATATTTACTGAGTGCACACATGTGTGCACAGAGTTAGCCTGAAGACCGCCCCTCCTCCATCAATCCCTTGGACTGGAACTTGTTTGGTCATTCCACAGTCATGACTCACCTAATGGACTGTCTCAGGTTGGGGCTGAAGTTTCCCCATGATGTACCCCCCAACCCTGAAGCTGCCCTGAACTGAAAGTTCTGGATGCAGCACTGCCCCCGTCAATAGCGTCAACAGCAGCGCCCAGTCTCCAACACCTGCTCTTCCTGCAGCCTCAGCAAGGCTCCATTCATCCTCTGACTCTACTCCTCTGGGCCCAGTGCTTGCAAAATAAAATCATAAGCCCCTCAAATGTTGATTCAGCCTGGATTACAATGAAAAGATAAAACGTGAATCACAATGATGTGCAAGGAGTGCTTGGAGAAGAAACATTCCTGCTGACATTGAAATTCTCTTACTAAATTGTCTTTTCTCAATGATCTCACGTCAGTGACCTCACTGAAGGCACATAAAGGATGAGGCAGTTAGAAGATATTATACTCCAGCGACTATAAACGTACTGGGAGGAGAAGCATAATCAGAAGAGGGCAAAGGTCTTACTTGAGTTTAAACATGTGGTGCTTCACTTACTCATCAGAAATCACAGTCATTCTGTTCAAAATGTCCTGAGAAGGAGAAAGTAGCTCCCTGAGCTACTCAACCATCTGCTATAGTTTTTGGTTTAGTTTCTCATAAATGAAGTCCTTAACTATGAAGTATACTATGGTAGCAAGGCTTGCAAACAGGCTAGTTATAGAAAATAACATCTGCTTATTATCATACAGGATATAGGAAAATGGATTTCTGTTAAGAGGTAAATGAACTCAAGAGTCGTGAGGTGAATGACCCACTCCATGGGCAGTGTAGGGCTTTCTCTGTCAGGAGGCTTCAGAATCTTTAGGTCTGGCCTTGTAGGATGCTTGACGTAAGGGGTGCCTCTAGTGAATCCAAATCCAACTATGGAATCTTCATTCTTCCTTGGTGCCTGTGGGCTGACTGGGACAGGCCAGCACTAAAGCATTAAAGTGCTGAGGTTGACAACTGCAAGTGTGGTGCCACCGGGTCCTTTGTCCTCTCTCTCCTTGTCCTGATAGGCAGGAGATGGTCAGTTTGCTTTGCCCTCTGCCTTCCCCTTGCTGAAGGACCTTGGCCTGTAAGTCACCTGATGAAAGTGTGAAATTCAGCCCTAGGTCTCTTCTCAGTCCTCTGTCACTTCCCAAGAAGCATGACGAGGCACAGCTACCACACACCTCCATGGCTCGCACCTTGGCTGCGTTCCTAGGGCTCTGCCATGTCCTAGACTTTGCGGCTGACAATGGTGATGTGGTTGAGGTCATAGGGCAATTTTAAAAGGGTGAAGTCTGCCAACACTGGAGTGAACTTGGAATCAGATTCCTTCCAAGAGCCTCCAGGTAAGAGCCCAGCCAACACCTGGACACATGGAGCAGAGAACCTACCTGGGCTCATAGGGGCTTCTGATGTACAAAACTGTGAGCTGCTAAATGGGCATTGTTTAAATGACTATCTTTGCAGCATTTTGCAGCAACAGAAACCTGATAGAGTGGAATTACTGGGACCAAGAAATAACAGAGAATTCCACAGTTCCTTAGGATCAGATAATTTTCCTGGCCTAGATGGTGAAAGAGTGGTGGTCTCTTCTTCAGGCCATCAATGTCTCCATCGTCATGTCCACTGTGTTTCTCATCTTTTACAGCATGCAGACGGCTGGCAACTGGAGACACAGAACTGGAAAGAGTTCTCTCAGGCTTAGGCATGAGTTTTAGATCAGAGGTTCTCAACGCTGTCTGCATGTTAGAATCACCTGAGTAGCTGTCCTAGGCAATTCTGTGGCTACAACGAAGTACCATGGGTGGGGTGGCTTATAAACAACACAAAGTTCTTGTTCACAGTTCTGGAGGCTGGACAGTCCAGGGTCAAGGCAGGTTTCGTGTCTGGTGAGGGCCCATTTCCTGGTTCATAGGTCACACCTTCCCATGTGTCCTCGCACGGTGAGAGAGGCAAAGCAGCTCTGAGGTTTCTTGGATAAGGGCTCTCACCCCAGGAGGGGACTGAGTCACCTCCCTAAGGCCCCACTGCCTAACATGGTCACATCGGTGATTAGGTTTCAACATACCAATCTGGGGTTGGGATAAGAGGAACACAAACAGACCACAGCAGCAGCTTTTTAGAAACCCTGGTTCCTGGGGTTCTCCACATTAGAATTTGATTCTTTAGATCCAGGGTTAGGCCCAGACACAGGTATTTTTAAAAGCTCTCTAGGTGGTTCCAATCCATAGTCCACATTGCGAACCCTGCCTGAGGGGCTGAATTATAAGACGCCCCTATGACTTCTACTCCCTGGTGTCAACCTGATGTTATTCCCAAGATTACCTATGGCAAAGGGATTTTACACATGTGATTAGCTGATTAATGAACTGATCCTAAGGTAGGGAGAAGATCGGGTGGGCCTGACCTAATCACATTGGATGTTTAAAGGCAGAGAGTTCTCTCCAGCTGGTGGAAGAGGAAGTCTGAGATTGGAGGCATGACCATGAGGGCACTGCCATGCGGGATCAGCCTCGATCTAGGAGCTGAGCGTGACTCCTGGCCAACAGCCAGAGGGAAAATGGGGACCTAGGTCTTACCACCATAAAGAGCTCATCAATCCCTGGATAAGCATGGATGCAGGCTCTCCCCAGAGTCTCAGGGTGAGGGCGCTGCTCAGCTGACGCCCTGACTTCAGCCTCAGGGGACCCTCAGTGGACAGCCCAGCCTCACAAGCCAAACTTCTGACCTGCTGGGAGCTAACGAACATGTAATGTTTACGTTGCCAAGTCTGTGATAATTTGTTACCCAGTGAAAGAAAACTAATGCAATGACTTAGATGAAAGCAATAAAAGTACTTGGCCATTTCTAGCCAAACTGTTTTCAAAGTTATGTTTTCCACAAGAGTGAACTTTGCTGTCACTTTACATCTTTTCTTTTCTGCTACAATACTGCTCTAATATTCTAAACTGACACGTGAAACCAGAGGACTTTAAAATTCTTAAACTTGGCCCATTGTAACTTCCTAAGGATTATGGATTCCAGCTTTGGAGATGCAGGTGAGATGTATGGACTCCCCATTCCTGCCCTTGCCTGATTCACCAGAATTGGCAAAGGGCCCAGGGAGCACAGCTAAGGTGTCACCCATGAAGGGGCGAGGCAGCTGTACCTCTTGATGCTTCTTGGGAGGTGACAGAGGACTTAGAAGAGACTTAGAGCTGAATTCTACACATTCATCAGAGTGTCTTTTTACCCCAAGATCCCCCAGCTGAGGGAAAGCAGAAGGCAAAGCAAACTGAGAATCCCTTGGCCTAGCTGAGGTATGAGGGCATCAGGCCAGGGACAGAGGACAAAGGACCTGGTGGCACCACACTTGCAGCTGTCAATCTCCAAACTGCAGAGCGCCCCATGTGACAATTTCTGGCCATGGCAAGGACCTCAGCACTAATGCTTTAGTGCTAGAAAGTCCCTGTTTCCTGCTGGCTGTCAGCCAGGGGCCCTTCTCGGCTCCTTCTCACGTGCTCCTCCCTCTTCAAGCCACTAAGAACACAAAGAGTCCTTTTCACACTTTGAATTTCTCCGATTTCTGCCACAAGCCAGAGACATCGCTTGGCTTCTAAGGGGCTCTGTGATTAGGTGGGGCACATCCAGACCATCTCCCTGTGTCATATAAAGGGATGGACATTATACTAGGGAGAGTCATGGGGGTTATCCTTAGAATTCTGCCTGTCACATTCACCCTTTTGGCTTTCTGTCCTTTCAGAATTCTTACTGGTAATTACATTCAAGATAGAGATTTTCCCATCATAACACAAAACTAGGAGCTCAAAGTAGACTTTTAGACGAAAGAAAAGGAGGTGTAGCGGTTCCCTGGGTCAGGGCTGCCTTTATCTTGGAAAACAGCTAACAGGCATCAGGAGCATGAAATGTGAAGACTGAGAGTAATTTGCAGGGCCTTCCTAGGAGTGACTTATTCCAAAAAGATCCCAGGGTGCCTGAGTTGAGCAGAATGTGTGGAAGGGTCTCCTAGGAGCATCATTTTGAGCTCAGTGAGGGCCTCACTTCATAGTGAGGGCAGACTCACATCCTTTCACTGGGTCTCAATCCTGGGCCACTCGAGATGTCAGGCAGCTGGCTCGGGGCTCGGCAGGTGGGTCTGGCTGTGACGCTTACTTCCCAGTGCTGCTGACCTGGGACGGCCACCATTGTGTCACTTCAGCTCCAATCACACAGTCACGGCAGTGAGGACCTCCTTACTCTGACCCTCCACACCTAGTCCTTGGTGGGAAATAAACCTTCATGCAGACACCAAAGCCCTTCAGGGAAGGGGAGCAAGTGCTCGAATGTCACCTCCCTGACCACTGTGTATAAACTGTACCATTCACCCAACATTCCCAATCCTCCTTTCCTGCTTTATTTCTCTCCACAGCAATACAACCTTCAAATACGGTACACGTTACTTTTTAATTTTAATTAACTGCCAGTACCCCTGAGAATTTAAGTTCCATGACAGCAGGAACTTTTGCCTGTTTCATTCACTGTGTAATCCCCAGCAACTGCAATTACCTGGAGCTGAAGAGGTCTCTCAATAAAAATTCATTGTTGAAATAATATATAATTCAATTCATTATTGAATAATATATTAACAAAGACCAACAGAAACAGATTACAGAAGCCAGAAATAAAGCTGCATACCTATGATCATCTGATCTTCAACAAAAACAAGCAACAGGAAAGGGCTTCCTATTCAGTAAATGATGCTGAGATACCTGGCTAGCCATATGCACAAGAATGCAACTATACACCTACCTTTCACCACATACAAAAATTAACTGGAGATGGATTAAAGATTTAAATGTAAGACCTCAAACTATCAAAAATACTAAAAGAAAACCTAGGAAATGCCCTTCTTGACATTGGCCTTGGCAAAGAAATTTTGGCTAAGTCCCCAAAAGCAACTGCAGCAAGACCAAAAATTGACAAGTGGGACCTAATTAAGAGCTTCTGGACAGCAAAAGAAACTATCAACAGAGTAAACAGACAACTTATAGAATGGGAGAAAATATTCACAAACTATGCATCTAATATCCAGAGTCTATAAGGAACTTAAACAGATCAACAAACAAAAAACAACCCCATTAAAAAATGGGCAAAGGACATGAACAGACACTTCTCAAAAGAAGACATACGAGTAGCCAACAAACATGAAAAAATGCTGATCGTCACTCATCATCAGAGAAATGCAAATCAAAACTGCAATGAGATGGCCTTCTCATCAGTCAGAATGGCCACTAAGAGTTGAAAAATAAAAAAAAATAAATAAATAAAAGTTGAAAAATAACAGACGCTGGTGAAGCTATAGAGAAAAGGGAACACTTATACACTGTTGGTGGGAATGTAAATTAGTTCAGCCAGTGTGGAAAGCAGTTTGGAGATTTCTCAAAGATCTTCAAACAGAGCTACCATTAAACCCAGCAATCTCATTACTGGGTATGTACCCAAAGGAAAACAAATCATTGTACCAAAAAGACACATGTACTCGTATGCTCATTCCAACATGAGTCACAATAGCAAAGACATGGAATGAACCTAAATATCCATCATTGATAAACTAGATAAAGAAAATATGGTACATATATACCATGGAATACTACACAGCCATAAAAAGAAGGAAACCATGTCTTTTGCAGCAAGATGGATGCAGCTGGAAGCCATTATCTTAAACAAACTAATGCAAGAAGAGAAAACCAAATACCTCATGTCCTCAGTTATAAATGAGGGTAAACATCAAGTATATGGAGACAAAAAGATGGGAATAACAGACAGTGGGAACTCCGAAAGAGGTGAGGGAGGGTGGGGAGCAAGGCCTGAAAAGCTAACCACTGGGTACTATTCTCATTAGTTGAGTGACGGGATCAATTGTACCCCAAACCTCAGCATCACACAATATACCAATGTAACAAACCTGCACCCCTGAATCTAAAATAAAAGGTACACGGCTACTGGTTTTCAAAAAGACTATGAACCATCTGACTTTCACCCGTTCTTTTTGCCTTCCTAATTCTGAGAGAACAAGCCTATGAGCCATCTTACACAAACAGGTCTAGACAGAATATTTTGTGAAGAGTAAATGAAGCAGACACATTTTTATATTTCTAATCTTACAGAGATTTAATAACGAATGGAAAGTACTCCAGGCAAAATGAGTTTCGGGTTTCATTAAATGTAAAATGTTATGAAAACTAATATAAGACATTCAGAAAAACAAACAAAAAAAGCACTCCAGCAGGAAATACTATTCTTAGGATCATGACTGGAAACATCTTATTTTCTGTCTCTTCACTGCAATCTCATTACAATAAGGTTACATCAAAAATGTGAATTGCCTTTTCATATCCACTCTGGCAGCTGCCTCAGTCCATTTCTGTCAGGTGGGGGACAGCACAGGTAGCATCAGTGACGTCATTCTTTTTTTTTTTTTTTTCCTTTTTCTTGAGACAGAGTCTCACTCTGTTGCCCAGGCTGGAGTGCAGTGGCACGATCTCGGCTCACTGCAACCTCCACCACCTGGGTTCAAGCAATTCTCCTGCCTCAGCCTCCCAAGTACCTGAGATTACAGGCCTGTGCCACCAAGTCCGGCTAATTTGTGTGTGTATGTGTGTGTGTGTGTGTGTGTGTGTATGTGTATATATATATAATATATATACATATATATTATATATATATACTTTTTAATAGCAATAGGATTTCGTCATGTTGGCCAGGCTGGTCTTGAACTCCTGACCTCAGGTGATCCACCTGCCTCGGACTCCCAAAATGCTGGGATTATAGGTGTGAGCCACTGCACCTGGCCAGTGGTGTCATTCTTGAATGATTGCTCCTTTTAACTGTTTTCTTCAATTTCTCATTACCATTCCTATCTCCTTTATGCTAAATCTCCTGCTGGCAGCTGCCTCCCTCTGGCTTCTTATTCTTTCCCATGTCCTTGGCAGTGTGGCTGATGGGCTAGGGAGGCTGTAATCAAGGGACCTTCCTTCATGGCATGGTCCAGTCTGGGAACAGGGCAGAGGCAGAGTGGACAGAATAGCAGGAAGAACAAACAGGAACAAACAGGGGTCTAAGGCACGTTTATACTTTGGGAGCCTCTATTACTGGTCAGTAACATGATAGACCCCTCCCTCCCTCCCTTTTTTGAGACAGTGTCTCCCTCTGTCACTGTCACCCAGGCTGGAGTGCAGTGGAGCTATCACAGCTCATGGCAGCCTTAAACTCCTGGGCTCAAGTAATCCTCCTGCCTCAGACTCCCAAAGTGCTGAGGTTTTTTTTTTTTTTTTTTTTTTTTTTTTTTCTGAGATGATGTTTCACTCAGTTGCCCAGACTGGAGTGCAGGTGTGTGATATCAGCTCACTGCAACCTCTGCCTCCTGGGTTTAAGCGATTCTCCTGCCTCAGCCTCCTGAGTAGCTGGGATTACAGGTGCATGCCACCACGCCCAAATAATTTTTCGTATTTTTAGTAGAGACGTGGTTTCACCATGTTAGCCAGGCTGGTCTCGAACTCCTGACCTCAGGTGATCCTCCTGTCTCGGCCTCCCAAAGTGCTGGGATTACAGGCGTGAGCCACCGCGCCTGGCCTCTTTTTTTTTTTTTTTTTTTTTTTTAAACATAAAGTGAAAAGAAGATAATGGCAAAGACACAAGATACATACACTCTGGGTAGATTCTGGTTTTAAGACATCTGACTGCTGATATGACAGAGACTCCCAGTTCTGCTAATTTACTATCTGGGCTGCATCTTGGCTGAGACTGGGTTTTTCCTTCCACCTTCTTTCTCTCCCCACCTCCCGAAAAAGCTTGAGGCTGGGAAGGGAGTGTTGTGGTGCCAGAATCGTCAGAAAGTTTGGCAAAATATTGTAAGAATGCAGTAGGAATTGGTGATTTTAAAGAGAAACCAGTTTCTATTTAGTGGGAAAGATACAACAATAAAGCTTTTACAGGAAAAAGTGAGACAATATGTTTATGATCCATGAATAAACAATTTTTTTTTTTTTTTTTTTGAGATGGAGTCTCACTCTGTTGCCCAGGCTGGAGTGCAGTGGCATGATCTCAGCTCCCTGCAAGCTCTGCCTCCCGGGTTCACACCATTTTCCTGCCTCAGCCTCGTGAGTAGCTGGGACTACAGGCGCCCGCCACCATGCCCGGCTAATTTTTTGTATTTTTAGTGGAGACGGGGTTTCACCGTGTTAGCCAGGATGGTCTCAATCTCCTGACCTCGTGATCCGCCCACCTCGGCCTCCCAAAGTGCTGAGATTACAGGCGTAAGCCACCATGCCCGGCCATAAATAAACAATTTCTTATACAGAATACAAAAAGCACTAACCATTAGATGAAAGACTGATAAATTAGACTTAATTAAAATTAAGAACTTTGTTCATCAAAAGAAAAAAATTTAAGGCACACTGGGAGAAGGTATTTGCCATATATGTATTTGACAAAGGACTTAGTGGAGAATACATAAAGAACTCTTAAAAGCAATAAGGAAGAGAATGACATCTGATTCTTAAAATGGACAAAAGTTCATATCCTGTTTACAGAGCCAATACTCACCCTCCCCACCGCCAAACAAACAAATAAAGTGGGCAAAAAACCTGAGCAGGTGCATCCCAGAAGGGACTATCCACGTGGCCAATTTGCATATGAAAAGGTGCTCAATCTCCACTGCCAAAAGAAAAATGCAAATCAAAACCACAATGAGACACTACTACACATTACCCACATGACCTCCAGTAAAAAGACTGATGCTACCAAGTGTTGATGAAAATGCACAGAAATTGACCTCTCATAAATTGCTGAGAAGACATAAATTATACAAATACTTCAGGCATCTGTTTGGTATTATCCTAGAATGTATGCATACCCTAAGACCCAGGAATTCCATTCCGAAGTATGTAACCAACAGGAACAAGCACATATGTGTTTCAAGAGACATCAACAAGAACATAACGGCACTATTCACCTTAGCCCCAAACTGGACTTGACTCAACTATCTATCAATAATAGAATGGATAACTAAATAATGCTATAATCCTACAATGGGTTACTAAATGGTGAAGAAAATGAACAAATTACAGTATAGGTGACAACATGAATAAATCTCACTGATTCAATACTGTGTAAAAAAAAAAAGCCCCCCTCCATCTCTGTACAGGGGAGCCTCCATTTTCTGCCTTCTCCCATCTTTCTTCCTATTAAACTCTCCGCTCCCTAAAACCAAAAAAATAAAAAAGATAGATGCAAAATTACATAGTTTTTAAAATTCCATTTGTAATAAAATTCAAATGCAAGCAATACTAACATAATATTTGGGGCTGTATACTTTTGTGAAAATCCATAAGGAGAATAATTGAGGACAATGGTTATCTTAGGGAGTAGTAAGGGGTTATGATGGGAAAGTTATAGGAAAGGTCTGTGGGAGCTGGGTTATCTTAGGGAGTAGTGAGAGGTTATGATGGGAAAGTTGTAGGAAGGTCTGTGGGAGCTGGCGATGCTCTTCTTCTGGATGCGAGTGGAGACTGTATGACTTTTCACTTCCTCATAGTTCAAGAGACTATCATTTGAGGCCAGGAGTGGTGGCTCATGCCTGTAATCCCAGGACTTTGGGAGGCTGAGGTTGGCGGATCACCTGAGGTCACGAGTTTGAGACCAGCCTGGCCAACGTGGTGAAACCCCATTTCTACTAATAATACAAAAATTAGCCAGGTGTGGTGGCTCACGCCTGTAATCCCAGCCACTCCAGAGGTCGAGGCAGGAGAATTGCTTGAACCTGAGAGGCAGAGGTTGCAGTGAGCCAAGATCACGCTACTGCACACCAGCCTGGGCAACAGAGTGAGATTCCATCTCTTAAACAACAACAACAAAAAACTATCATTTACATTTTGTGCATTTTTATCTTTGTGTATAGTGTTTCACATGCACAAAAAACTTAAACTTATACCAGATATTAATTCCTTTTCTGAACAGAAAACAGATACTGTCCTAGTAAACAAAAGCTCTTTAAACTAAATGCAAACAACCCTGAAAGCAATAGAAAGAAAATATTTGGAGAAGTTTTGGTGGCTCATTTATGTAGGGCCTTTATATGAATTAGGCAAAGCACTCTTCTTTGGGAGTGTAATTTAGCAAAAGCTGTCTCCTTGGGTGGAGGCCCCACTACAGCATTCTTTCATGCATTCCCACTGATCATAAAACCCACACCACTACCTCACTGACGCCATACCCACTAACAGTCACGCAAAGAAAACAGCCATTCTATATTGTTCTTCGGTGCTCTCATAATGTTTAACCTTGCCTTTTACTTAAAAGATTACAGGAACTGGCTTTAGGAGATCCAAAATATCCAACCAAGGTTGCAAGTATCCCACCTCAGGAAGGAATGCTAAACAACTGATTCATACAGCCTTGCTGCCACTAACCAGAGCACTAGGTGGCCCATTACTCAAGACAACCATTGCCAGCAGATAAGCTGACTCACGTCCCCTCCACTCACGTTCTCTACCCTGCCCAGCCCACATTCCCTACCTTGACATCAATTTCTGCACAATTGCCTAATAAAAGAAATCCCTATCAGCTCATTTCAGGGAGTCAGTCAGAGAATCCTCCCTCTCCTGTGCTTCCTCCCTTGTGCCTGGGCATATGCTCCAATAAAGCCTTGCTAGGAAAACTCTTTTGTCCTGGTGAGAATTTCTATTGCCTCAAGAGCCTAAGAACCCGTGGTCGGTAACACTTTGAGCAAAGGAAAAGGTCCCCCTTCCCTAGGGAGATGCAGCTCTGCATGCACTCATATGTTTGCTGGGTGGAGTGCAAACTGGCTTCCCGTTGCATATGCCTTCTGTCTAGGAGAATAGAAAGATGATAATTACATGCATATTGGCCCACCAAGCACAGGCACACATGGAACATGTACTGGCACAGGACTACTACTGCCCAGGGCTGGTGGAAGCTGGCTGACGTTGTCCCTTACCACATAACCTTCTGTCTTCTTCTGGTACCATTTCACTACAGCGTTGCACTTGAAACCGCCATATTCCTGGGCCAAGGCCACCAGAGGGTTTCTTCTTTCCACACTGGTTAGAGAGAAGAGCACATGTTAAGGAGAAGATGCTAATGTTCAGAATCCTCAAATTCACAAGAAATAAATGCCTACTTTAGAAAAGCACATGTCTAGTTTATTCAGCCAGAATCTGAAGAAACAACCACATTAGTTACATTAATAACATATTTGATGTCTCACAGTGTGAAATAAACATGAAATTGTGCCTCCTGACTGTCATGAGTCTGGGGAGAGTTTTGCTACATTTTGTTTTAAAATCCATCTGTTGCTCATCCATCTAGTCTTTTATTTGTGTAAATATAATTCAGGCTAGAACCTTTAATTCAATCTCATTTGAATTAAGGATATCTATACAAAAGCATTCTACAGGTTTCAAGACTATATCAGTATCTAAATAACATTTAAAAGGTAGAGACTGGCACAGCACAGTGGCTCACGTCTGTAATCCCAGCACTTTGGAAAGCTGAGGCAGGAGGATTACCTGAGCCCAGGAGCTTGAAACCAGCCTGGGAAACATAGTGAGACCTCGACTCTGAAATAAATAAATAAATAAATAAGCTGGGCATGGTGGCACATACCTGTAGTCCCAGCTATTCAGGAGGCTGAGGTGGGAGGACTGCTTGAGGCGAGGAGTTCAAGGATGTAGTGAATTATGATTATACCACTGCACTCCAGCCTGGGCAACAGAGCGAGACCCCCATCTCTAAAAAATAATAAAAAAAAATTTCAAGGTATATTGGAAGGTCATATTAAAAATACCAGATATCCTGCCATTGCTTTATCTCAATGAGATAAATGTAAAATTGAAATAAATTGATTTTACTAATTTAACTTTTCACCATGAAAGATAAAACATCAATAGCATATTAATATACACACAGCCTTCCTGTATGCATTTCTGGTATAATGAAAAGGAGAATTTTAGAATAGCACTAATTCTGGTTTTTAAAACCTCTTTTGATTATTTAAATCTCATGCATATAAACAGGACAATATATAATATCTGAGGCTTTAAATTAAACCTCTGAAATATATGACTTCATCTATTTGGGTGCAAATATAGGCTACATCCAAAAGTATAACAATAAGACCTAGCTTATTCATTCAGACTTTCATAAATCCTTTGACAGTACCCTTATTAGTAATTATAATATTTATTAAAAAGCTACTACTAGCTACTTGGGAGGCTGAGGCAGGAGAATTACTTGAACCCGAGGCAGAGGTTGCAGTGAGACTGTCTCCCAAAAAAAAAAAAAAAAAAAGCTATTACTCCAAAAGTAGCCAATTTTGTATATTGATAAACAATACATTCATATTGTATATGAATGAGCATACTCATTCATAAGTTTTACTGAGTGAAATGTTATGTGTGTTGCACAATGCAAGGGGCTGGGAGAGATACCAAATGTAAGCTGAACATTTACTGTCCACTAAATTACAGCATAAATGGAGATAAAGGCACATATTGTGCAGAAGTTATCCACACCACAAAGCAGTACAGAAATTAAACACTGGAAACAGTGTAAGACACCGAAGTCAGAAAAGGGAGATGTTGGCCAGGCATGGTGGCTCACACCTGCAATCCCAGCATTTTGGGAGGCTGAGGTGGGCAGATCAGGAGTTTGACACCAGCCTAGCCAAAATGGTGAAATCCCATCTCTACTAAAAAAAATACAAAAATTAGCTGGGTGTCATGGTGCATGCCTTTATAATCCCAGCTACTTGGGAGGCTGAGGCATGAGAATCCCTTGAACCCGGGAGGCAGAGGTTGCAGTGAGCCCAGATCACGCCACTGTACTCCAGCCTTGGTGACAGAGTGAGGATCTGTCTCAAAAAAAAAAAAAAAGAAAAGAAAAAGAAAAAAAAGGGAGAAGGGAGATGTCAATGCTGCCAGGTGTTAGCTATAACTTCATGAAAGTTTTGACCTTTAAATAAAGAGAACAGTATTTAGCACGTGAAAGGACAAAAGGAAGACAATTCAAGTTAGAACCTTATACACAAAGACTTACACTCAAATATGCTTGTGCAATATTGCTAAGGCACGGACTAAAACAGGTTCAGGTGGAGGGAGAGGCCGGGCCATTCTGGCAGGTAGGCAGGGGTGGTGCTAAGTAGTGGAGCATCTAGAAGATCAGGATGAGGAGTGAGGATGACAGAGTCATGGGAAATTTCTGCAAAGTCTGCAGCAGTATGTGCTCAGTGCTTCAGAAGATTAACCAACACGAAAAAGGAGGAAGACATGAGAGAGGAAACAGTTGAAAGAGGTTTACTGTAACCTGCATGACCAGGGGCACCGAAAAGGGAGGAGGTGACAGAGGTGTGGCAGCAAAGACCAGCTCTTAGTGACCACCCTGCTGGCCTTGCAGTCCTCTCCCTCTGCCAAGCCCTCCTTCACATCCCTGCAAAAGTCCTCCTTAAACACTGATTTCAAAATGCCTCTCTAATCCTTATATGCCACTGTTTTCTGATGACTCCTCCTTAAAATATGGGTCCAATCTCACTGTACCATAACTCACAAACAGGAACAAAATCCCACAAACTTGGTGGCTCCTGAGTGCTTTACCAAAATAAAGCACAAACCTCTTCCTTAGCAATGAAGATTTGCAACATGGCTCCAACCTGCCTTCCAGCTGGAAATGTCCTAGTCACCTATCCATCCACCCAACAAATACTGACAGACAGCCTACCATACATATATACGGAAGAGTCCCTGGCCTTAGCAAGCCCACAGTCTAGTCCAGACACACACTACCACCCACATTCCCTGAACTTCTACTTCTCTCTAGACTTCTTATGACAACTAACAACTCTCAAGTACTTTGTCTATTCAGTATTGTTTTTTTACAGCTCTTAATTTCATCTTGCACACTACTTACTGTCCAGCATCCTCCTTTTAAACTCACTGAAGACGGGCACTGCATCTTAATTATTTTCATGCAGCAAATATTTGTCGAAGTCAATTGGCCAGGAGAACAAAACAGAAGGAACAATCAAAGCTGATCAGCCCTATGTTTTTCTGATTTCTTACTGTTAGAGACATGATACCTGAAACTGCTTCGTGGTTCCCTCTTTCTTGGGGCCACTTCCACTTTCCCTCTAGTGGAGGTGCTCAGCAGTCTCACGTCCCCAAAGTCCAGAGAGGGGGGGTCTGCTGAGTGACTCCAGCAAGGAACTCTTGCAGAGGTGGGGGTCTGGCTTCAGTTCCTAGGTCCTTCCCTTTCGAAGATCTGTGGGAACGACCACATAATCACCTATTCCTGAAGAAGAGGCTCTTGATTGCCATCAAACATCATACTCTAGTACAATACAGTTCTCATTTTATCCTCAAGTATAAACATATATATGTTCTGATGTAATGAAAATGCAATAGGGACGTGGATTCTCCAGGCAGGACCACTACATCCTTTATAGGATGTATATCTGAATCAACTCTTGTTCAAAAATTATTGTGAATTTCAAGACGATGTCATCAGAGCATTAAACCAAGCATGCACCTTTCTAAGGACCTTATGAAATTGCCCTTACCTGGAGAAAGACATTACCTGCCCTCAGGTAATGTTTTGTTTTAATTGACAGACATCTGAGAGAGAGACAGAGAGAGAGTGGCAGGAAAACGCCTCATGTGATGATCAGGTCACAGGCAGCGGCAGGCAAGAATCTGGGAACCAAGAAGAACTATTTTACATGAGAAAGGCCATTCCAGCCACAGGGCCTGGTTCAGTAAAAAAGTAGAAATCATTCTGTAGCAGATAGAGCTGCAGATAAAACCCCTCAGACACCAAATTAAAGAAGGAAGGAGTTTATTCGTCCGGGAGCATCGGCAAGACTCCTGTCTCAAGAGCCGAGCTCCCCGAATAAGCAATTCCTGTCCCTTTTAAGGGCTCATAACTCTAAGGGGGTCTTCGTGAGAGGGTCGTGATCGATTGAGCAAGCAGGGTACCCTGACTGGGGGTTGCATACACCAGTAATTAGAACGGAACAGAACAGGACAGGGATCTTCACAGTGCTTTTCTTATGCAAATAATTGATTAGGTCAGGGGTCGATCTTTAACTACTAGGCCCAGGGTGTGACGCCGGGCTGTCTGCTTGTGGATTTTATTTCTGCCTTTTAGTTTTTACTTCTTCTTTCTTTGGAGGCAGAAATTGGGCATAAGACAATATGAGGGGTGGTCTCCTCCCTTAATTCTTTCAAGGCTCATTCTGCTGTCATATTAGTCAGAATCAAAACAGATAATGAAATAGACTGAATCCTCTAGATGGTATTTCTTTTTCTTTTTTAGATAAGGGGTTTCGCTATGTTGCCCAGGCTGGATTTGGACTTAACCTCCTGGGCTCAAGTGATCCTCCCACCTCAGCCTCCTGAGTAGCTAGGACTAAAGGAGCATGCCCTGATACCTGGCCAGATGATATTTCATAAAGGACCATAAAAATATAGAACAGGAGAAACCTTTCAAAGATTGTCTATAGTTATAGGGGAAACTGGAGCTAAGAGAACTAAGTGCCTTGTTTAGAGCTACACAGCAAACCAGAGACCAGGCCCACAGTTGCTGCCCATGACCCACAAATACTCACGGAAGAAAACAATCCTTCTACAGCTCACAGCCACCAATTATGGGTACTAAAGTTGGGAGTGGGGCTAATTAGCTCTAAATAGCAGAGAAAAACAGTATTTACATCACTAAAGAGAACAAAAACAGCCCATTAATCCCTGTTTCTGCAGCTTCTGATGACCTCAGTGTTGACAAGCAACTTCTGGGGATTGCTGGAAGCAAGCAATTGTCACTGTGATCCTTTGTTATTACAGTAAATAGAATCATCCAAGCAGACAGGTGCCTGGAGGGGGCTAAGTGGGGAGTATCGTCAATGAGGTATTTACTTCAGGGCAATAGTTGTTGTGGTCTCAACTTTAGTATGCATCTTGGCAATTAAAAGAATGGTTTTTTTGGCCAAGCATGGTAGTTCACATGCTTTGGGAGGCTTAGGTGAGAGGATTGCTTGAGGCCAGGAGTTCAAGACCAGCCTGGGCAACAAAGCAAGACCCTATGTCTTAAAAAAATCAGCAACAAAGTTCCTGTCTCCCTAGCACAAGCACACTAAGAGGTGGAGCTGGCAGGAGATAAGACATTTATTCCTTGTGTCGGCTGCACTGCTGGATCTAACGTCCATGACACGTCCATTATTCTGGGGTTGAAACTGCAGTAAATCAAAAGTCTTTTATGTTTATATAATTTACCTGAGAGGGGAAGGTCAGGAAGGTCTAAGCATTGAGTCATCCCTTTGCTGGCCGACCGCACACTGCTCTAAGCCAGATGCCTCTGTAAAAACCGGGGGGGGGGGCACCAGAATGGTGAGCTTGTAACATCAAGAACAGCACCAACACAGGTGCGTGTGTGTGTGTGTGCGCGTGCGTGTGTGTCCAACAGTTCTTAAACACAGTGGAATAACTGGGAGAGTTTTTAATTAACTCATTTATTCAAATAGGTAATATATGCAATAGACACAATCCTCAAAAGAAACAAAAAGGGCAAATAGTGAAGAGAAAGTCTCCCTTTCATTCCTGCACCCCAGTTCTCCTTCCCAAGAGTACTCATTACTAATCAGCTTTGTGAATCTTTCCTGGAACGTTCTCTATATTCAAGGATGTGTGTAAAAGCATTCTATTTTGAATGGCCAACAAGTATATGAAAAGATGCTCAACATCACTAATCATCAGGGAAATGCAAATCAAAACCACAGTGACATGCCACCTCACACCTGTTAGGAAGGCCATCATTAAACCCAGAAAAAAACAAGTGCTGGTGAGGAGGCAGAGAAACCCTTGTGCACTGTTCATGAGAGCGTACAATGGTGTAGCCATTATGGAAAACAGTATGGAGGTTCCCCTCAAAAACATAAAAATAGAACTATCAAATGATCCAGCAATGCCACTTCTAGGTATTTATCCCAAAGATGTGAAAACAGAATCTCAAAGAGATATTTACACTCTCATGATCACTGTGGTGTTATTCACAAAAGCTAAGAGGTGGATGCAACCCAAGTGTCCACCACCAGATGAATGGATGAAGAAAAGATGGTATATAATATACAATGGAATATTATTCACCCATAAAATGGAAATATTATTCACCCATAAAAAGGAAATCCTGTTCCATGCTACAACATAAATGAGCCTTGAAGACATTATGCTAAGTCAAAGAAGCCAGTCACAGAAGGACAAATGTTGCATGATTCCATGTATGTGAGTGTATTAGTCCGCTTCACGCTGCTATAAAAACAAGTCAGTTACCTCCAAGATACAATGGGAGTACAGGCATTAATAAATGCTCCTGTTCCAAATGGGAGAAACTGACCAAAATAAAGAAGCCACAGGCCCCATGCAAGTCCAAAACCCGGTGGGGCAGTCATTAAATCTTAAAGCTCTGAAACGATCTCCTTGACTCCATGTCTCACATCAGGTCACACTGATCCAAGGGGTAGGCTCCTATGGTCTTGGGCAGCTCCATCCCTGTGGCTTTGCAGGGTACAACACCCCTTCTAGCTGCTTTCATGGGCTGGCGTTGAGTGCCTGTGGTTTTTCTGGGTGCACGGTACACACTGTCAGTGGATCTACCATTCTGGGGTCTGGAGGACGGTGGCCCTCTTCTCACAGCTCCACTAGGCAGTGCCCCAGTGGGGGTTCTGTGTGGGGGCACCAACCTCACATTTCTCTTTTGCCCTGCCCTAGTAGGGGATCTCCATGAGGGTTCCATCCCTGCAGCAGACTTCTGACTGGTCATCCAGGCATTTCCACACATCCTCTGAAATCTAGACAGAGGTTCCTAAACCTCAGTTCTTGACTTCAGTGTACGCACAGGCCCGACACCACATGGAAGCCACCAAGACTTGGGGCTTGCACCCTCTGAAGCAATGGCCCAAGCTGTACATTGGCCCCTTCTAACCACCACTGGAGCTAGAGCAGCTGGGACACAGGACACCAAGTCCCAAGGCTGCACATAGCAGGGCGGCCCTGGGCCCAGGCCACAAAACCATTTTAACTCCTAGGTCCCTGGGCCTGTGATGGGACAGGCTGCCACAAAGATCTCTGACATGTCCTGGGGACATTTTTTCCCACTGTTTTGGTGATTAACATTCGGCTCCTTGTTACTTATGTAAATTTCTGCAGCTGGTTTGAGTATCTCTCCAGAAAGTTGGTTTTTCATTCCTATTGCACTGTCAGGCTGCAAATATTCCAAACTTTTACGCTCTGCTTCCCTTTCAAACATAAGTTCCAATTTCAGATCAATTTCTCTCAAGTTCAAAGTTCCACAGATCTCTAAGGCAGGGACAAAATGCCATCAGTCTCTTTGCTAAAACACAGCAAGAGTGACCTTTGCTCCAGATCCCAATAAGTTCCTCATCCCCATCTGAGACCACCTCACCCTGGACTTCATTTTCCACATCGTATCAGCATTTTGGTCAAAACCATTCAACAAGTCTCTAGTAAGTTCCAAACTTTCCCACATCTTCCTATCTTCTTCTGAGCCCTCCAAACTGTTCTAACCTCTGCCTGTTACCCAGTTCCAAAGTCACTTCCACATTTTCAGGCTATCTTTATAGCAGTACCCGACTCTACTAGTACAAATTTACACTATTAGTCAGTTTTCACGAGGCTATAAAGACCTTCCCTGAGACTGGGAATTTATAGAGTAAAGAGGTTTAACTGACTCACAGTTTCGCATGGCTGAGGAGGCTTTAGGAGATTTACAATCATGGTGGAAAGGGAAATAGGCACCTTCTTCACAAGGTGGCAGGAGGGAGGTGGGGGAAGGGGGTGACAGAGAAAGAGAGTGCGTGTGGAGGAGGAACTGTCAAACACATAAAACCAGGAACTGTCAAACACTTATAAAACCATCAGATCTCGTGAGAACTCACTCACTATCACAAGAACAGCATGGGGGAAACGGCCCCCTTCACATCCCACCAAGTCCCTCCCTAGACACATGGGGATTACAGAGATTACAATTCGAGATGAGATTTGGGTGGGGACACAGAGCAAAACTGTATCAGTGAAGAATCTAAAGCAGTCAAACTCACAGAAGCAGAGAGTAGAGTGGTGGCTGCCAGAGGCTGTGGGGAGGGCAAGTGGGGAGTTGTTCAGTGGGTACAGTTGCAGTCAAGCAAGATAAAAAAGTTCTAGAGGACAAAAAGATGGCAACAATAGACATTGGAGAGTGGTAGAATGGGGAGGGGGACAAGGGTTGAAAAACTACCTATTGGATACTATGCTCACCACCTGAATGATGGGATCAATTGTACCCCAAACCTCAGCATCCCACAATATACCCATGTAACAAACCTGCACATGTACCCTGAATCTGAAATAAAGTTGAAATTTTAGAAAAAGTTTCTGGAGATCTGCTGTACAACATTGTGCTTATAGTTAACCGTACTTAAAAATTTGTTAAGAGGGTAGTTTTCATGGTATATTTGTTCTACCCCCATTAAAAAAAAGCATTTTAGAATGCAGGTGAGAGTGATATTATTCAAGGAAAAACCTTGAAGAAAAACCCTCTGTTATTCTAAAAACACAAATGTTATCACAGGATTCCATTGCTTTGCATACCGCTTTGCTTCTTTCACTTACTGGTCATTCTCTACCTACCTTCTTGGTGGCTTCTCATGGGAAGTGTCACACAAGAGGCCAAGCACAGGGCTCTGAGGCCAGATAGCCACCAACTAGCTGCAAGACTCTGGGTTACTTCATTCTCTGTGCTTCATTTTCTTTATCTATAAAATGGCACTGATATAAATAGTACCTACCCCAGAAGATTGTTGGGGGGATTAAATGAGTTAAATCTGGTCGGGTGCGGTGGCTCATGCCGGTAATCCCAGCACTTTGGGAGGCCGAGGCGGGTGGATCACTTGAGGTCAGGAGTTCAAGAGCAGCCTGGCCAACATGGTAAAATCCCATCTCTACTAAAAAAATATAGAATTAGCCGGGTGTGGTGGTGCACACCTGTAATCCCAGCTACTTGGGAGGCTGAGGCAGGAGAATTGCTTGAACCCAGGAGGTGGAGGTTGCAGTGGGCCAAGATGGTGCCATTGCACTCCAGCCAGGGCAACGAGCAAAACTCCATCTCAAAATAAATAAATAAATAAATAAGAGTTAAATCCAGTTAAAACAATCAAAACACGGCCTGGTACATAGTAGACATTCAGTAGATTTTAGCTATTTTCATTGCCATAATTTATTTGATTGATTCTGTTAATACTGGCATTGATATTGATTTGAGTATTAGGAAATGAACATCCTGGTACATCTGTCTGTGTACATGAGTGAGCAGGGCCATTGTGAGGCTTTCCAAAGCATTCTTTCCCTCAGAGGTCCTACTCCACATCGCATTAAACATAATTCCATGTATCCATGCCCCACATAAATATAATGGTATACAGTTTTCAAAAGTAGTTTTAGATCTTGTTTTTGAAATGAGCTGAACAAAAGTGACAACATGGGGCATTCCTATCTCATTCACAATCTTGTGGGAAAACGTCCAATATTTCACCATTAAGTATGACGTATGATGTAGATATATAATAGAGACCCTTCATCAGATTAAGGAATTGCCCTTCTATTCCTAGTTTTCTAAGACTTTTCATTAAGAAAGGTATTAATCTTTATTGAATATATTTTACTGTCATCTACTGAGATGACTGTATACTTTTTATACCTTTGTTAATGTGGTAAATTAACTCTGGTTGGTTTCAGTAGTTAAAACCACCTTGCATTCCTCGAATAAACCCAATTTAACATGATCTTTTAAATGTATCTCTGAGGCCAGGCGCAGTGACTCATGCCTGTAATCCCAGCACTTTGGGAGGTCAAGGTGGGCAGATCATCTGAGGTCAGGAGTTCGAGACCAGCCTGACCCACATGGAGAAACCCCACCTCCACTAAAAATACAAAATTAGCCAGGCGTGGTGGCGCGTGGCTGTAATCCCAGCTACCTGGGAGGCTAAGGCAGGACAATCACTTGAACTTCGGAGGCGGAGGCTGTAGTGAGCCAGGATCGTGCCATTGCACTCCAGCCTGGGCAACAAGAGTGAAACTCCATCTCAAAAATAAATAAGTAAAAAATAAATAAATGTATCTCTGAATTAGGTTTTCCAAGATTTTGTTCTGGATTTTTGCATGGAGGTTCATGAGAGAGACTGACCTTTTAATTTTCCTGTCTTTTAATGTCCTTGCAAGAATTAGGTATCAAAGGTATACCTAATGGCCTCTTAAATGATCTAAGAAGGTTTACCCTTTTTTCTAGTCTTTTTTCTAGTCTCTGTATGAATATGTAAGATTGGTGTTATTTCTTCCTTAAATGTTTGGGAGATTTCATGATGAAACTATCTGGGCCTCCTGGCATTTCCTTTGAGAAAAATATTTAAATTACAGACTATCAGGATTTCCTACTACTTTTTCTTATGTCAGTTTAGTAAGTGATGTTTTTCTAAGATTTTGACCATTTCATCAACATTTTCTAATTTATAGAGTAGTACTATACAGAGCAGTAATCTGTAATCTCCTCATCACTGTTTTCATAATTATGGGATCTTTAGTGATACACCCCTTTAAAAACTCCTGATATAGCTAATTTATGCCTTTTCTTTATGTCAGCCTTGTCAGAGGTTCGTCAATTTTAATAATCTTTTAAAAAAACAAACTTCATGCAGAACTTTTTAAAACAATCTTTTCATCACAAGTACACTGGTAAAAAAGAAATCTGTTTTTGTTGGACTGAAAGCATCTTTCTTTTGTGTTCACCTTTGAAGGGTATTTTCACCAAGTACGGTATTCTACGAAAGCAGGCATTCCTTCTGCATTTTGCAGATGCCACTGCATTGTCTTCTGGCTTCCATCATTTTTGTTGAGAAGGCAGATGTCAGTTTTAGCTCTTGCTCCTTTGACATTAAGGTTTCTTTTTTCCCTTTGAGTGCTTTTACTGTGCTTTCTCTTTCATTACTAGCAGTTTTAGCCTAATGTGTCTAGGTGGTTTTCTTTGCATTTACTTTGCTTTTGGTTCATATTGTTCTTGAATCTAGGGCTTGACATCTGTTTAGTTTTCAAAATTCTTGGCCATTATCTCTTCCAATACTGCTTCTGCCCTATCTGTCTTGTTTTTCTTGTTTTCCCTTTTAGGGACTCCAATTACACATTAGATCTTTTTGCCCCATTCCATATAGCTCTTACGTCCTTTTCTCTATTTCCTATTCTTTGTTTTCTCTGCGCTTCAGTTCAGATATTTCTATCAACTTGTCTTTAGTTCCTTTAGCCTCTCTGAAAATGTTTAATCTACAGGTAAACTTTGTTGAGTCTTAAATTTAGGCATTTTATTTTTAAGTTATAACATTTCTAATGGATTCTTTTTCATAGATTGTGGTTTTCTGCTGAAATTATCCACCTTGTTACTTATTTTCTTTACTGGATTAATCTCAGTTGTTTTAAAGTCCGTGTCTAATATCTGGATCTCCTGTGTCTGTTTCTGTTGCCTATTTTTCTCTTGTTTTTTCATCATTTGGTATTATCTATTTGTATACTTAGTATTTTTAAAATTGACTATGACACCATATTTTTTTTAATGTGGCTATAAGTTGAGGTTCTGGATGATGTAATCTTCATTCAAAGAGTATTTATTTCTGAGTCCAGAAGGCAGTAAGATAGGGAAAGATCACTTAAATTCAAACCCATGTTTCTATGGGTTTTAAGACTGAACAAATAAAAGACTTCTTTAAGATGTTAAGGAAGAATATTTTCATAATCTAATAGCTAGAAAGGTCTTTTTAAGGCAGGAAACAAAACACTTAAAATCATAAAGGAAAGCACTCAACACAACATGCAACATTTTTCTTCAGTAAGATATAACTTCAAACAAAGTTCAAAGATAAAGAAAATAACAGCATTACATATAAAAAAGTTAAAAAGCACAATATATCAATATTTCTTACAAATAGGAAAAAGACTAATACCTCAAAATAAATACAGGCAAAGTATGTAAGTTTTCATTCACACATAGAAAAGATAGATAAACGGTCTGTAAACATATGAAGAAGTGCTCAACCTTACTGAAGGACAAAATCAAGATATTATTGTTCATTTAATCTTTAAAATTTATAGAGTGTGAAAATTCTGGGAAAACAGTACCTTGCATGCTATGAGTGGGAGGGTAAACTGAAGGGCAATGTGTCTGTCAAGTTTTTCAACGTGCCAGGACAGGTCAAATACACTTCCTTTTCTAGGACTCCATTTTCCTTTTCTAGGAATCAATGTGTGGAAGATCTCAGGACAGGCTCACTTGATTCCATCCTTGTCTCTTTGAAGGGTAACTTACTGACTTACATGAGACTAGAAAGCTAAGGGGTGTATTTGCCAAAGTCCTTAAAGCTTGGCTCATCAAGTGGCTTAGTTTCTGTCAAACAGGCCCCTTCTCAGAGGATGTGGAAGGTATAGGGAGTAGAAGGCTGCCCTTCTGCAGCTTCTCCTGGCAATCATGGCTGGGAGGGCATTTGCTGTTCTGTGGCAGGGAAGTGGAGATTCTTGGGTCTGTTCCACCATCTTCTGGGCAGTATGAGGCAGGCACAGAGCATGGTGTGCTGGCATGGACTACACCTGTGGCTGTGTGGTCCCAAGGCTGATCCTAGATCTTGGCAGCAGTGGTGGACCTGGGCATGTACCTACAGAAAGACTTCCTGATTCCGGCAGGAACAGAAGCTCCTTTACTGGACCAGCATTGAGATGCTCTGGGAACCCTTCCTGGAAGTTCAGTGGACGGAGCCTACTGCCTTCTCCAGCCCTTCCAGTACCAAATGCCCTGGATTAAATCCCTTTCTGCTTAACTACAGTGATCTCTCATATTTGCAAATGAATCTTGATCCACCCTTATGCAGAAATAGCCCCTTTAGTGGTCAAAAAACTGCATAAGGATCTTCACTTTATTGTTTACCCCAAGTAATCTAAAATCTATCAGTAGAAGTATGGCTACATAAATTGATGTGTATTATGTAACCTTTACAAAAAGGAACCATTTCTCCAAATGTTGCAATGTAAAGGTGTCTCAGACATATTCCTTTATTCATTCAACAAATATTTGTTGAGCTTCTATCATGATGTGACCATGTTTCACTCCCTGTTATCGACAAAAGATATGTTAGCAAGCAAAATAAACAAAAATCTTGGTCCTCACGGAGCTCACATTCCAATGATAAAGTGAAATGAGTAAGTATTGGACTAATGTGTAGTATAATCCAATTTACACAACACACCCTCTCTCTACACACACAGACACAGACACACACACACACATACGTATAAAGAAAAACACCTAGAGGGATATAGAACAAACCATGAGCAGTGGTTATTCCTGGGGCTCATCTACCTGGCAGGAGAGACAGCAGCTGCTGGGGAGGTCCTCATTGGTATTTCACTTAGGGGGCTTCTAAGGGCCTTATGGACAGAAGTATTCTGTCCAGTTCCACTTGCCAAGAAAAGAGATGGGAACATTTACATGTTGTTCCAGTTCAAAATAGCAAATAATACTTTTTGATTTACCTTTTTGGTGACTTGAGAAGTATTCCATGGTGTTTAGTGTTGTATTTATTATCCTTTTCTCCTCTGGACTAGAGCTGAATTGGAGAAATGGGAGGGGAGGAGGAGTTAGCTGAGTGGAGGCCAGTCCTAGATGTAGGACAACTGAGTAAAGCGAAAATGTTTAAATAATGAAGTGCCTAGGGGTGGAAGGAACAGGAAAGTTCTTGCACAAACTGTTACTGTTCATTTCCCATCTTCATAGACTCACTCACTGGACTTTCATGTCTTTCAACATGTGTAGTTTAATCTTCATTTAACTTAATTGCAAACTATTTTAGCAGAGATAATAACCAGGTACATTCTAAGATTAATTTTTACTACAGTCTTTTTTTTTTTTTTTTTTTTGAGACAGAGCGTTGCTCTGTTGCCCAGGCTGGAGTGAAGTGGGGCGATCTTGGCTCACTGCAAGCTCCGCCTTCCGGGTTCACACCATTCTCCTGCCTCAGCCTCCTGAGTAGCTGGGACTACAGGCGCCCGCCACCACGCCCGGCTAATTTTTTGTATTTTTAGTAGAGACGGGGTTTCACCGTGTTAGCCAGGATGGTCTCGATCTCCTGACCTCATGATCCACCCACCTCGGCCTCCCAAAGTGCTGGGATTACAGGCGTGAGCCACCACGCCCAGCCTACTAGAGTCTTTCAATACAATGGCATGTTCATTGCAGTCCAGGAAGAAAGATACTGTTACAGTGGAGAGATGCATATTCTGTTTCTTCTATTTGCTATCTTTATGTGTACAGTGTATGTATGAAGTATAGCTATGCATCTTTCTCATATATGAAGATAAGCATGACTAAAGGGGTATAGTGAGTCTATCAGAAAATTCCAGGAAAAGCTGGGAGCACACCAAGATCAGGAGTGACAGATCAACACAGGTGCTCACATACAAGACCAGGTAGAAAAATGTCTAGCAGGCTGCAAGATGGGGATGGCCAAGGGTGCCTACAAAAGGGTCAGGTACACAGTTGTGACACCTGGTTTCCTTGGAGATGAAGCCTCTGGCTGACCATGCTAATTCTCATGAGATAAGAAAATGGCAAATAGTAGTGACCTGAATTTAATGGCTATGAGAGGCAGAAAAGAAATGAGGCAAGGCAGGAACTGGAGAGGAGGGAGAGGCAGAGAGGAAGAGGCTGCTTTTGTGTTATTCATGAGTCAGGCTCTCCATCAGTGCCTCCCCAGAGCCTCGGCCAGGCTCCTGCATGCAGTGGCTGCATGTGATAGTACCTGGAAAGTGCCCTTGTGGTTGTAACAACGTGGGGCCAGGGTAGAGTCGAGAAACATTTGATATGTCGGGCCAAAGTCTGAATTTGGAGCTTTGCTTATAGAAAAAAATGATTAAATACCAGGGCATCCCAAATCAAATGACTTGATGAGTGACTTATGGTGGTCATGGGCTCTGAGGGCATTGGAGATGTTCTGTTAACACAGACACCAGGCCACTGGCCAGCAGCATCGACCTTGGGGGACGCTGGCTCTTCATCCACAGGTCCGCATGGCAAAGGTCAAATGAGACTGAAAAGGTGGAGGACATCCCCGTAGGAGAAAAAGACACAGGAAAACAGAGCTGATGTGGAGAAAATAAAGCTGGAAGGGAAATTCTAAATTTAACATCCTATTTTCTCTACCAGCTTTGCATTAGGAAATAATGTAGGCATTGCTCTCGATATTTTAAAAAGCTGTTTCTTGAGAAACGGTCAAAAATGATATTTTTATATGTAGAATGACTTGACAGTAGCTCTAATTAAGAAGGCTGTATCCTGGAAATTGTGAAAAAATGCAAATGTTACTGATCATAAACATTTTGCTTATTGTCAATGGTGAATGCAGTGGATTGGCTTGTTGGCAAATGCTCCAAACCCCACGTAACATAACACACAGAGGCTGGAAAGATGAAATCTCAGAACTCTCCTGCAGCTGGGATTTTGGGTGTGATTTAAATTTCACCAATCAGAAAGACTTGGGCAAGACCTGGAGTGGCACCTGAGTCAGGGGGAGAGAGGCAGGGCACAGGGCGTTCACTATATGCACAGAGACTGTAGCAGAAACAAGATGCTTCTGGTGCTGTTAACTGTGGTGGCAGCTTTCCAACTGGGTGGGCAGCTTTCTGAAGTTAAGGCTCCTGTCCTGGTGGAGGGAGCAGGTTCCCTGGTGGTCCAATTCTGTGTGGAGACTTTGGGAGCTGCTCCTGGAAGCTCAGCCCTCCCAACAATTCTGCAAGCCATTTAACACCTTTCTGCCTAAGCCAACGAGAGTACAATCCATTATACACAACATAATCCTGACTCAGACATTCTGTCTTCTAAGCCTAAGAATCGTAACACAACTCTAAAATAACACTGCAATTCTGCATGAGGTGAAGCTCCTGCTCTCACCCAAATTCCCTGGTGTGTTCTTTGTGAGGTTTCTAAGTTTAAGCACAGACTCACAGAAAGTCTTTTATGATAGATCATTGACCCAATCCTCAATCCTCTCATGCATGGCTTCCTCATCTAGGGGACTTTGGCATGTCATGTGATCTCCCTGTGAATGAGCCAAGACAAGGACTCCCAACCTTCTGATTGCTAAATCATTGCTCTCTTCATTATATCATATTGCCACAGCTGTTTTGCAAGATGACTAATTTATGAGAATAGTTCAACCAACGTATCTGGAAGTAGATTTTAAAAAGGTCAGTGGAAGTTTAAAATATTTATTTACTGATTGTTTTGAAGTTAATCTAGCTACTCATAAGCTTCTGTGGTTGAATTTACAGTGTACTTAATTCTCTAAGCTTTCCTCTGTTGCTCTGTAAACATGAATAGAATACGTTTCACAGAAACAGAACTTAAAACAGTTAACCCACACTGTCTTACACTCTTGACTTCACAGCCCCTTCTTTTGAGTGGAAAAAAAAATCAGTAAACTGAAAACTTCATTGGAAGAAACCATCAGGAACTTAACAAATTGTAAGGGGTTGGGCTTTTAAATAATTTTTAAAGGTTTACTGACAGGAACTGGTTTTCACATTTTCCCCTTTATGTTACACAGAATAAAATCAGGTGGCAAATATGCAGAAAGAGAATGAAATCAGGTTAGGTCTGAGGAGAAAAAAATCTCCTCTGTCTGCGCCAGCCATTCTCAGAAAGGTCATCAACAAACAAAATGGGCCACCTTCTTATCAGTCCATTTACATGACTTGGTGCCCAAGGCCTCCAAGGACAATCATTGTAAATAATTCATGTTCATTTCCTTATTTGATAATTTAATAAGAACAAAATAGAAACGCCTACATTCTGCTGAGGTATTCCTTTCAGTTATCTAAGTTTCTCTGCAATTCAAAATATTGAATGATAAATAGACTCATTTAGAGTATGTAAGAAAAAAGCAAGGCCACAAGAATTAATTTCCAGATGTTATTTCAAACGCTCAGTCTGCTTGGCTAGAACAATATACAAGTCAGTCTGAGAAAACCCTGCATCATTTAAGCAGATTAGAGAAATACCCACTAAATACTCACCATGTTATATAACAGCAATTGTGTGTGTGTGTGTGTGTGTGTGTGTGTGTGTAGGTGTATGTGTGCGGGAGGCATTCACAAAACAAAGCCTGAACTGAATAACTAAAGAAAATGGTTATTAAGAATGCTATTGGTGGCTGGGCACTGTGGCTCATCCCAGCACTTTGGGAGGCCGAGGCGGGTGGATCACTTCAGGTTAGGAGTTTGAGACCAGCCTGACCAACAGAATAAAACCCCATATCTACTAAAAATACAAAAATTAGCCGGGCGTGGGTGGTGGTACACATCTGTAATCCCAGCTACCTGGGAAGCTGAGGCAGGAGAATCACGTGAACCCGAAAGGAGGAGGTTGCAGTGAGTGGAGATTACTCCCACTCCAGCCTGGGTGACTGAGCGAGACTCTGTCTCAAAATAAAAAATAATAAAAAAAATACTATTAGTGTCCAGGCCTGGTGGCTCACACCTGTAATCCCAGCACTTTGGGAGGCCGAGGTGTATCACTCAGGCTGGAGTGTAGTGGCACCATCTCGGCTCACTGCAGCCTTAATCTCCCAGGCTCAAGCGATTCTCCCACTTCGGCCTCCAGAGTAGCTGGGACTACAGATGTGCACCACCACACTTGGCTAATTTTCTTTTTTTTTTTTTAAGAGATGAGTTTTCACCACATTGCCCAGGATGTTCTCGAACTCCTGGACTCAAGCGATACATCTGCCTCAGCTTCCCAAAGTGCTGGGATTACATGCATGAGCCACTGAGGTTGGCTCTTGCTTTAGTTACATCACTGATGAAATAGCAGCTTTGTGTTTAGGGGCCATATTTAACACAACAAAATGAAGCATGTGTTCTGCTTGTCCCCAGCATATAAAACTATGTTAATAATTGAAAATTTCACTGAAACAAATATGCATACATAATATGGTTTGGTTCTGTGTCCCCACCCAAATCTCATGTTGAATTGTAATTCCCATTGTTGGAGGTGGGGCTTGGTGGGAGGTGATTGGCTCATGGGGGCAGTTTCTAATGGGTTAGCACTGTCCTCCTAGTGCTGTCTTGGGATAAGAGTTCTCAAGGGATCTGGTTGTTGAAAGTATGTAGTACCTCCTGCTTCATTCACTCTCTCTCTCCTGCCAGCCATGTGAATATGTACCTACATCCCCTTCACCTTCCACCATGATTGTAAGTTTCCTGATGCCTCCCTAGCCATGCTTCCTGTGTGACCTGTGGAACTGTGAGTCAATGAAACCTTTTTTTTTTTTTTTTTCCTTGAGATGGAGTCTTGGCTCTGTTGCCCAGGCTGGAGTGCAATGGCACAATCTCGGCTCACTGCAAGCTCCACCTCTCAGGTTCACACCATTCTCCTGCCTCAGCCTCCCAAGTAGCTGGGACTACAGGCACCCACCACCATGCCCGGCTAATATTTTTTGTATTTTTAGTAGAGACGGAGTTTCACCATGTTAGCTAGGATGATCTCGATCTCCTGACCTTGTGATCTGCCCACCTCAGCCTCCCAAAGTGCTGGGATTACAAGTGTGAGCCACCATGCCTGGCAATTAAACCTCTTTTCTTTATAACATACCCAGTCTCAGGTAATTCAATTTTTTTTTTTTTTTTTTCAAACTAAGTCTCGCTCTGTATCCCAGGCTGGAATACAGTGGGGTAATCTCAGTTCACTGCAACCTCTGCCTCCCAGATTCCAGTGATTCTCCTGCCTTAGCCTCCCAAGTAGCTGGGATTACAGGTGCGTGCCACCATGCCTGGCTAATTTTTGTATGTTTAGTAGAGACGGGGTTTTGTCATGTTGGCCAGGCTGGTCTTGAATTCCTGACATCAAGTGACTCTCCTGCCTTGGCCTCCCAAAGTGCTGGAATTACAGGCATGAGCCACTGTGCCCAGCCTCAAAGTAGTTCTTTATAGCAAAGTGAGAACAAACTAATACAGTATAACTCCACTGTATATGACAGGCACAGTACCGTGTGTCTTAAAAATGTTATCTAATTTAATTTTCCACAAAACCTCCACATATTATATCTTATTTTAGAGGAAAATTTGATGATGGTCACATGGTTCATGAATGGTGAATCTGGGATGCAAATCCAGCTCTGGCCATGCCTTCTCAAATTTTCTGTTGTGCACAAGTGTTCTGTGAGAGGTATACAAGGTTCTAAAAATAATGCTGATGGTATTTCTTCTTAAAATATAATAATATTTAAGAAAAAACATTCCCAATATTTCTTTCAACATTCCTATTTTTGTATAATAATCTGTTCTTACAAGGTGGCAACCCATACCTGTGAATAACATTTGGAGGCCAGACTTTCTGATGGTGTGTCACACACAGCAGGTGACATGCACGCACCCTATAAGCAAGCAGGCAGCATCTCCACAGAGCACAACAAGGCGCACGGCCCTCCTCACTGAATGTTGGTCTGCCTTCTATGTCTTACCTTGTCATTTAAGACCATATACATGTATGTCTGTAATTATTTCCCTTTAAAACTTTTATTTAACCTCTCTAATTTGTTGCTTTCTTTGTTATATTAGAGAACAGAGTCTTCAAATGCCAGTGATTGTCTATAGCTTTCACTTCCTCAAGACACCAGTTTCTGTTGTTTATTCTGATCCAGGCACAGGTGAGCTCCTATACATGATTTTTTTTTTTTTTTTAAATGTTTAGTAGAAACAGGGTTTTGCCATGTTGGCCAGGCTGGTCTTAAACTCATCACATTAAGTGATTCATCCGCTTTGGCCTCCCAAAATGCTGGGATTACAGGCGTGAGCCACCATGCCCAGCCCATGATGATTTTTTTTGTTTGTTTGTTTGTTTTTTGAGACGGAGTCTCGCTCTGTCACCCAGGCTGGAGTGCAGTGGCGCAATCTCGGCTCACTGCAAGCTCCGCCTCCCGGGTTCACGCCATTCTCCTGCCTCAGCCTCTCCGAGTAACTGGGACTACAGGCGCCTGCCACCATGCCCGGCTAATTTTTTTTGTATTTTTAGTAGAGACGGGGTTTCACCGTGGTCTTGATCTCCTGACCTCGTGATCCGCCCGCCTCGGCCTCCCAAAGTGCTGGGATTACAAGCGTGAGCCACCGCGCCCGGCCGATTATTTTTTAAAGTATTCAAGGGTAACTCCATTTGGGAAGCGTTGCATGGCACCACAGCTGCCTTCACAACTGGCAGATTAATATTTGTGAAGAGGGCGGGTTGTGCCAACCACCTGCTCATGCCTGCTGGGATCTTTTCTGAACACCTGGATGAAGCCCAGCCCCAGACCTTTCGATTGATCTCCCATGAGTCCCCTTTACCCGTCTAGTTTTTGGACTATACACCCAGCCACCTGAAGTTTTTTTTCTTTTATGTCTTGCCTCTGTGCCTTTGCTCATTCTATGCCCTTGCCTGGAGTGTAATTTTCTCTAAATACTTCTTACTGTTTTACACAAAACGAATCTAAGAGAAGTTTGTCCCTCTACTGTGAGAGAGAAATTATGACGTACTCTGTCTCCAGATGTCAAACAGTATCTTCTGAATTTCACTTTCATATTTCAATATAAGCATATTCAACAATAAAATTAAACAGGATAAGATGGCAATTTGAACATAAGCATCTTCATCTACAAATCTGAACAAAAAGAATAAAAGAAACAGTAAAAATCTTGTAGTCAGGTATTATCTACAAGCCTAGACTTTGAAGAATTTCTGCTAATAGAGAGTATGTGGTGGGGGGGAAATTAAAATACAATACCAAGAGCTTTCCCCCAAATCCCTTCCAAAGAAAATGGAGATAAAGGAAACCCTCCACTAATGTCCCCCACCCTAGAAGGCCAGGGCTGGCGAGGAGCACAAGCCCAGAGAGATGCAGGGCATTCTGGCAAAGGATCAGGAACAAGAGGAATTTACATCTGAGGAGGCCAAGGTTGGTTTGCCCCAGACACAAAGGACAGTAGTGACAAGGGACAGGGCAGGAAAAGCCACAATGTGCATCTAAAATGGACGAGGGGCATGCAAATGTAGACCCAGAGAGTTGGCTCTGTATTCCAGGCTCACCAAGCAGAGAACAAACTGGACACAGGCGAATTTCCCCATTAGGCACTCACCCTTTTCTACTCTACCTGAGCTTCTGTACCTTTCAATATGTTATATATGCACCTTCAAGAGCCTTCCAACACGTTTCAGTCATAAGAAGATCCTAAGCACTGTCAGGTAAAGGCAGTGGAACTGAGCAGGATCCAGACACTGACCTGGGCCAAACGTCAGGCCCTGCCACACCTGGATCTGCTTCAGCAAGAGAAGGTGACAAACAAAATAATGCCCTGTTGATGCAAATATTTTTTTTTATTTTTATTATTTTATTTTATTTTATTGTGATACAGTCTAACTCTGTCACCCAGGCTGAAGCGCAGTGGCACAATCTCAGCTCACTGCAACCTCCACCTCCCGGGTTCAAGAGATTCTCCAGCCTTAGCCTCTCAAGTAGCTGGGACTACAGGCACATGCCACTACGCCCAGGTAATTTTCGTATTTTTCTAAGTAGAGACGGGGTTTCACCATTTTGGCCAGGCTGGTCTCGAACTCCTGACCTCAGGTGATTCACCCACCTAGGCCTCCCAGAGTGCTGGGATTACAGGCATGAGCCACCACGCCCAGCCGATGCAAATATTTCATAATACAAAGTGAAGGGGACACTGCACTCAAGAGAGGACCAACGTTTGTAAATTCATGACCAGAAACAATTTGACACTGATAGTATCTACCTTAAAGTTCAATAAAATAAGACATAAATTAAAGATGACAATTTAAAATGAAAGGTGAGTTAAAAATAATATAATCAATCTAATAACTCATTAATATTTTAAAGCAGAACTAACTCAAAAGAAAAAGAAATGGGGGCATACTTAGGGCAGTTCTCTTTGAATGCAGATGAAATGAACCATGTAAAGGTGGGATTTCAATTCAGTGGACAAAGGATGGTGCTGATAATAGTGCTGGCATGACCAGCTATCTAACCGGGAGAGAAAAACCCACAGCTCACATCAGATTAAATAAAGAAAGGTGGATCAAACGCCTGCGTGTGTGTGTGTGTGTGTGTATCTCTGTTTGTGTGTCTGTGTGTGCATGTGCATAAAATAGACGATGAAACTTAATAACTTACTTGTAACAAATAAGATTGGAGAGGGAAAACCCTCAAACAAACAAAAAGAAATAATAAAAGAAAACACTAACAGTTAACATTATATAAAAATAAAAACTTTTCTATGATACAGATGTTAAAGCCAAAGGCCTGTAGTACACTGGGGATAAAAACACGTCTTTGGGCAAGCACGGTGATTCACAATTGTAATTCCAGTGATTTGGGAGACTAAGGTGGGAGGATCACTCAAGCCCAGGAGTTAAAGACCAGCCTTGGCAATAAAGCGACACCCCATCTGTACAAAAATTTGAAATAATTAGGAAGGCATGGTGGTGTTCGCCTGTAGTCCCTGCTATTTGGGAGGCTGAGTAGGAAGATTATTTGAGCCTGGGAGGTCAAGGCTTCTGTGATCGTGCCACTGCACTCCAGCCTGGGTGACAAAGCAAGACCCTGTCTCAAAACAACAACAACAAAAAAATCCCCCAAAACAAAACAAAACAAAAAAACCCCGACACATCCCTAATAAAATATTGACTTACAAACTGATGAGAAACAATCAGCTCAGTGAAAAAATAGGCAAAAGTGCTACGCTAGCAATTCTAGAAGGGAAAGTGCAATTGGTTAGTAAACATAAAAATATGCTCAGAGAAATACAAATTAAAATCTAATAAGATAGTATTTTTCACTTATCCTATTGACAAAAATAACATCAGTGCTTTCTGTGGCTGCTCAGACTATGCAGAGATGGGCACGTTCATCAAGAGTGAAATGTCGGCCAGGTGTGGTGGCTCACGCCTGTAATCCCAGCACTTTGGGAGGCCGAGGTGGGGGGATCATGAGGTCAGGAGATCGAGACCGTCCTGGCTAACACGGTGAAACCCCGTCTCTACTTAAAAATACAAAAAATTAGCCAGGCGTGGTGGTGGGTGCCAGTAGTCCCAGCTACTCGGGAGGCTGAGGCAGGAGAATGGTGTGAACCCGGAAGGCGGAGCTTGCAGTGAGCCAAGATCGTGCCACTGCACTCCAGCCTGGGTGACAGAGTGAGACTCCATCTCAAAAAAACAAACAAACAAAAAAAGAATGAAATGTCACAGCAGTCAGGTGAGTAACCTAGAGACATCTATTAAGATAAAAATGTGTATATTCTCTAGAGCAGCATAGTTTTAGAAATTAATCCTATAAAAATAAAATCACAACTATATAGGACTATATGTATAAGGACTCGTATTACAGCATTATTCGTAACGAAGAAAACTATAACCTTGCTGGCATTAGTAAGACAATATTTGAATATTCCAGGGCACGTCCCTCCTGCGGAAGGCCATGCAGCTCTTAAAATGAGTTCGCTTTGTATGTATTGACCTGGAAGGATGCCCATGTTACATGAAATAAAAAGTGAAGGTGCAGCGTACTGTGTAGAACACAGTCCTGTTTATATTTAAACATATATAAATGAAGCCTATACATTTTATGATTAACAAAAAATATACACACTGTTACCAGTGATTACCTTGCAGGGTGAGTACTGAAGGAGGAGAAAGATTAGTATTTTTCTTGACACATCTCCATTTTGCTACCAGTATATCTAAATATTACTTCATAATTAGGAAAAAATCCAACACATTGATTCGCCAATCTATTCATTTTTAAATTTCAACAAGACACATCTAGATTAAAAAGTCCATGCTATATTTTCTGAGATTCTACAGTTTTGCTTAAAAATTAATTCATGCAAAACTAGTGTTTTTGCTCCACGTCCTCTTGTTCTAATAATAAAATCATTCATATCCCAGCTCAACCTTCTATCTACAACTTATATTTAAAGTCCAGCTTGTTTCTCCTTCAAATTCTATTATTTGAGGAGGCTTTGAAGTTCTGAAACTATATTCATGAAAAAACGTAGAACAAAATGACATAAAGGCCCTGCAGAAACATAGCTGGTGATTAAAACTCAAGCAGCAGGCCAGGCATGGTGGCTCACGGCTGTAATCCCAGCACTCTGGGAGGCCGAGGTGGGCGGATCACAAGGTCAGGAGATCGAGACCATCCTGACTAACACGGTGAAACCCCGTCTCTACTAAAAATATAAAAAATTAGCTGGGTGTGGTGGCGGGCACCTGTAGTCCCAGCTTACTCAGGAGGCTGAGCCAGGAGAATGGCGTGAACTCGGGAGACGGAGGTTAGTGAGCCGAGACTGCACCACTGCACTCCAGCCTGGGTGATAGAGCGAGACTCCGTCTCAAAAAAAAAAAAAAAAAAAAAAAAACCTCAAGCAGCAGACAAGCTTCTGTATAATAACATTATTTAGCATTTTACAAATGCTTACAGATAAAAATACTCAGCAGTACCTGGAGTAAAGATAGGACAAAATGTGGGGTGCAAATACAGTGGTGCCTTTTTAGTTGAGGTTGCAGTTTTCTAACGGTTTATATTTAAAAACATCCAGCAAATGAGTTTTAAATCATCCTAACAACTCTGAACACGAGGCAAAGAGCTCCCAGAATATGCAGTCCTACTCGCAAGTATTTAAGTTATTTTTACACAGAAGATATCAATGTCTCTTCTTTCTCGCACCAAGCTAATGTTTCTAGTGATTCTGTGCTGTCTGGTTTGACACCCCGAAACATCTTCCTGAGTTTAAAGAGCATTCCTGTTCCTAATTTTCCTTTTATTAGACAGTAACTCTTGCCTTGTCTCATCCTTTGGATAAGACACATACTGGCTTTCCTTTGGATAGCTAATAGCTCCATGCTGAGAACTGCAGGAAGTTTCTGCCTGATGGAGGTTGCTGAGTTGGATTTGGATCTTCACAAACACAGGTATTTTCGGAAGTTTAAAATCACATTTCTGGAAGTTTAAAATCCACATAAAAATTGTGGATCGCTCTGAGTTGAACACTAAGTTTCCAGGGTGAGTTTCATCCATGAGGCTTTTGGTGTAGTTGTCATTCAACTGTTTTCCATTAGATTTCTATTGCCACTGTCACCATGCTTACCTATCTGGCTTAACAGCATCCTTTATGATCAACTGCCAAGACCAGCTTGGTCGGGAGACCCTAACCGAGAGGCGCTAGAGGAATTAAAGACACACACACACAGCAACATAGAGATGTGGAGTGGGAAATCAGGGGTCTCACAGCCTTCAGAGCTTAGAGCCTCGAACAGAGATTTACCCACATATTTACTGACAGCAAGCCAGTGATAAGCATTGTTTCTACAGATTATAGATTAACTAAAAGTATTCCTTATGGGAAACAAAGGGATGTGCCGAAATAAAGGGATGGGCTCTGGCTAGTTATCAGTAGCAGGAGCATGCTCTCCTTAAGGCACAGATCGCTCATGCTATTGTTTGTGGTTTAAGAACGCCTTTAAGCGGTTTTCTGCCCTAGGTGGGCCAGGTGTTCCTTGCCCTCATTCCGGTAAACCCACAACCTTCAGCGTGGGCATCATGGCCATCACAAACACGTCACAGTGCTGCAGAGACTGGCCAGTTTATGGCCAGATTTTGGGAGCCTATTCCCAACAATCAATGAAACATCTACTTGTGTTTAGCCTAGCAAGATTCTGGAAATCAAATCAAAGCTTAGTGGCACTTAGTTTCAGATGAGGTAATGAAGCCAGACCCTGTGTGAAGAGGCACAATCAAGACCCCACAGAAGGAAGCCAAACTTTCTGACTTCTTCGGAATAAGCATTACTCAGATCTGCTCTGCCACTGTGCCCTCTCAACATTCCAGCTGCAAATAACTCTCCTTCATGAGACCTGTACTTTGTTTTTTCAGTACAACTTCATTTTATTCTCCAAATAAAAGACTGTGGAAGCTTCTGAGAAAAAGAAAAAAGAGTGAAGGATCATCTTTGATCATGCGGTGAGCTGATTCCAAAATGTGGACAAAAAGCAAAGACTCAAAGGCAATGATTCCGAGAAACAGTGAATGTCACAAGGAGACACCTGGGCTCTTTATAAAGAGGCAATTTCTCTTCTATACATTCCCCCTTTCACATAGAGATGGCTGTGGCTCCCAATCATGGGAAGAGCTGGGCTGTCTTTCTTCCACCAAATGCTCTGCTGGCTGACAGAGCCCATGGAGAGGTGAAAATAGAAATGGGGAGGGAGAGGCTGTAAAGGAGTTACCTAAGGCAACACGGTCTTAGCTCACAAATGCAAGAATTTCCAGCTTACACTGTCCTACAGGGACAAGCTAATGTCCAGGATAGGCCAATGGGTTTTAATTCCTACTGTTCCAATTTTTTGGAAGCCAAAGGTTTTCGGACATAAAAAACTGTCAGACTACAAATGCCTGTACTAGGCTCCTCCACCAGAATTTCTCCAACAAAGAACTGTGTGGTGAAGCAGAGATGCCCACGAAGAACACCACAGGCCCTTCCAGAATTTACAGAGAGGCTTGTGCTTCCCTCTACTGTCAAGGCCAAAAAACTTTTTTTCTTTCATAATTTCAACCTAAAAATCCTAAAGGCCTAAGAGAAGCTTATGTCCGCACTGTTCAAATCTGTAAAGATGCGGTTTTGGAAACAGGGAGGCAGACACAGCTATTTAGAATTATAGACTGTGTATCTATGTCATACATGTAAACTATAAAAAAAAGTACTAGGTGAGTCAACAGATAATGCTGGCTACAGTAATAGGCTATGAGAGGACCAGGTTCTACATTAAGGTCCAAATTAAATGCCAGAAGCCCCTGTTCATCATGGCCGCTAAGGTGAGGTCTGTTCAGAAACTGTTTAGGAATCCTCAGCGGAATGGGCCCCCTCCACCTGGGACAGGGGCTCGGTACCAGAGCATCTACAGCAAGAGAGCTTGAAAAGGGACCTTAGGGACCCAAGAATCTATACCTCCAACTTCCGCCCTTCCCCTCTCCGCAGCAGCTGGGACATGTGCTGAGCGGCTGTGACCCATTAGAGCCATCAGAGCAACACAGAGGGAAGTACGGGCACATGCAGTGACGCTTGGGCTGACACTGATGTGCACACACAGAGTTAAGCCAATTCCAGCGGAGTCTGCACATGCTGTGCTGCCACACTGCTCACCTCTGAGAGGGGACAACCCAAGAACTGGTGGTGCAGGCAAAACACATTCGAATCACAGACATTCTATTTAGATACCAATAGCATTAATTAGGCACAGATGTTAAGTGTGTTTAACGATCTCTTTTAAAGAAGTTTTCCATGGATGTTTACTGGTGTTATATAAATACTGTAAGAATTAGGTAAGTCACCCTGAAATAACAGCATTTACTGTTTCAGAACAAGAGAAATAAACAAACACAGTAAATGCAGAGGTCTTTCCCCGCACTGCTCATCAACAATGGGGAAACCACTGTGTCAAAGAGGTTCAAAGGATTGCATCGGAAAGATGCTAAGGCTGGCACAGGAATTTCTGACTCTCCCACCAGGGAAAGGTCAGCTGACCAACCAGTCCACAGAATAGCAGAGCTTAAACGGACCTTGAAAACTACTCACTTTTCCCACCTCTTTTAACAGAGGCCCGAGACGGGGCTGGGAATGAGATATTGCCAGTTGGCTGCAAAGATGAGGCTGAGAATGAGATACTGCTGGCTGGCTGCAAAGATGAGGCTACCACCTTCCTTCCCCACATACCTTAACATCAGTTATTCTAACTCTGAAATAAAAATATTTTTGAAAGTGTAACAGGGCTGAAGATCATTGATGCGTTAGATAATACCCCACTGTGTAGTCACTGAGTTCCAGTAATAAATGCTGATTTGCATTCCTGCCTGGGCGCTTCATCTCATGCCTATCAGCCTGGCTGCAACCATCCCCGTTGAGTGCCCATGGGGGCAAACAGAGCTCAAGAACCAGGTAATCCCGTGTCAGGATCCACGTGCTTTTTGGGTGTTCTTACCTTCTCTCAGTTGTACTTGAAGATCTCATCAGAGAATGTTCTGCAAGTTCTTTGGCTGTGGCTGAACCAAGGATGACTTTTGAGTTCTTATTAGATGACTGCCAAAGTCAAATTAGTTTCAATCAAGAACTCATTCAGCCAAGATGGAAACACTGGCTGGCTTTTGGAGCTTGAAGGGTGTGAGTTGGTTTTAGTTCTTGCTCGTGGGGTAGGTTCCAGAAGTGACCGAGCCATGAGGGAGTAATTGCCCAATAGTCAACTCTTCAGAGGTGACAGCTTGCCAGAGAAGTGCAAAATCAAACAAGAAACCATCACTGGCACTTGTCTGACTTCCTGCAAAATGCGATCACAGGCAAAATCATTATGATGCCGGATTTCAGTACCATGACATGTTCTCATTGGTGTCAGTTCTAAAATTTTGAAATGTTTTGTGGTAAGGGATTAAACTGCTATATTGAGAAAGTAATGTTGCAAATCACTGGAAAATCAAAAAAGAAAATTCTGTGTTTAAAAAAACAGTGACGTTAAGATTGAAGATGCAGGATGCAGCATAGGGCGTCCTAAACTGCCAGGATGCATGTGGAGATTTCCTAGAATATCAGGGTTCACACTGCATGGTATGGCCTGTGTCTCACAGTATACATAAGAAATGCAGCAGTTCATACAAGAACCTGGTTATTCAGGGCTACCATGGAAACTTAGGACTTATCTTTTACCATTTATCATTAAAATAACGTCCACATGAAGCAACACAAGTTCTGACTGGGATCTTCTTCCAATGACAGACAACAGGGAAGCAAGACAGAGGCAAACAAACAACAGTAGACACAGAGGCCACCCAGAATGGCCTCACTGCTGTTTCAATAGGGAACACTGGAAAATCTAGTTTTCCTAAAATCCACATCCTTTGGTGGCCAGAGGGTAGAGGTCTGGCTATAAAGTAATGACCTTGTCTGGTGCAACTATAGTCCCAAATACTCTTAAATGTCGCTATTAGCAGAGCTCTCTGGGCTGATAGGCTGTGTGTTTCTTCCCGTCAAGAGCAGAGGGGAATGTCATACATCAGCCAAATGCATGTTTTCCACTCTTTTTAAAATAAAGTGAGTTATGTCAAGGCCTTTTGAAGTAGCCCATGGGTGTTGTCAATAAGTAGGCACATCCCTGGGCTGGGAGGAATGTGTCCTTATTTGGTGGCTCCTCCCCTTGGGAGTGATTCCAGCTTCTCCCACTGCATGGGAGTGACCTGTGTAAGGTGGTGGGTTCATATTTATTAGTGTGCACTCCCTGCACTAATAAATACTAAGATTCAAGGAGCATCCTAGACTGGACTTCTATTCTTTAAGCCTAGCAGGATACTTGGCTAGAACTTGCCCTTCATATGTAAGTGAGAAGCTTAGCAGCCCCTTATGCTGCTAAGCATGGCAGAAACTGGGCACTGGACAGAACGTTCCTAGTGGTGCGGTGGCACTGGTAATGCAGACTGATCCCAGAAAAGAAACAGCAAAGCCTTGCACAGAGAGACATGAAGTGTCTCATCCCCACGCAGAGTGAACAAGTGAAAAGCAAGCATGGCCTGGGTGCCCACTAGACTCATGGAGAGGCAGCTCTGCTGGGAACCACCCTGCCGCGGCCCTGCACATCCCCCAGCTCCTTCTGCAGCCAGGCATTCTCCTCCTCCTTCTCCTCCAGCAGTTCAGCAGTTTCCTCTTCACAGTGCCCAGCTCCTGCTTCTCACTTGACATTGTTGGCCGCTGCCACGGCAGTCTGCAGATCCGGCTGGAACCACCTCCATTCCATAGTCTCCTTCTGAAAATGCCAGAGCCCACCCGTGTCAGATGCCTGCCAGGGCTGGTGCCTGGGCAGAGACTCCAGAGCCCCTGTGTCAGTCACCAAGAAAGAACAGCCAGCAGTGCTTAGTGAGGCCCTGCTTTCACGGTGTCTCGCTGCTAGGAAAAGGCACTGGTGGAAATTACATCTTCAGGTTATGAGAGCTCTCCATCCTGACAACAAATGACTGCTTTGATTTTACTTCTTGCTGGCAAGAATTTACAGTTTCAGGGCCCATGCCATGAAAATGTTCCAAGATAAAGCAGGATAGACAGAGTGATCCAGACCTCGGAGTGGGTAATTTATAGGAAGATGGTGGTGAAGGCTCCTGCCACATCTCCCCTGTATCTGCTCAGTCAGAGTCTTTAGCTGCCTCCCCAGATCTGACTTCTGTTTCTCCAGCTTGATCACATTACTTAGAAATAGACAATTCAGACAGGCCTTGGAAGAGTTGTGAGACTCTTGAGAGAAGATAAGTCAGGTAGCAAAGGGGCAGCTCCACATGCCACAGTAGGTGTTCAAATCTACTCTAAATGCATTCTACTCTAAATGCAACTTTTAGCATTTCAATTTACCCTGCAAAGAGGGGCTGGAAGCAGTAAGTTCCTCCAAGATAGGGAACACGATGATCTGAAAAATACGTGGTGCATATTGAGGTTACAGTCTCAGCAGACAGGATGCACAACCAAATAGCAGCACTACGGGAAGAGGCCTCCATGGCCACACACACTTGCACACCGAGCCCAGCCTCCCTCGCACTCACACACAATCATCCTGAGTGTCCTTTATTGCTGTGAGATAGAGGCTTTCACATAACAGAGCACATGTCTGCTTATTCCTCCTGTGGTTTGTAAAGCACTTTCCAGAGTCGTGGGTCTCAATGGCAGTTAAGCCTCTGAATCACTGGTGAAGCTTTTCAAAAGCACCGATGTTCTAGTCCCACACTCCAGACACCTGGAGGCAGAATCTCCAAGGGCAGACAGAACCCGGGGATGTGTGCATTTAACATCTTCCCAGGTGGCTTGCCTGCCTCTCCCTACTTAAGGACACCTACAGCCCCTCATTCTCCTCGCCTCCAGTTCTCTCCATATGGCTGAGTCATTCGAGTTTAAATCTGATGGTGTCAGTCACCAAGCTGAAATTCCTCAATAGGTCCTCATGCTCTAACCTAGAGCAGTTTTCTATGAAGGATGTGGATCAGAATCACCAGAGAAGGCTAAAAAGATGCTTGTGGGCAGGTCCTGCCCCAGCAGTTCTAGTTCTAGTGGGCCTGGGAGTCTGCGTCTGGGATCATTCTGCTGAGTAGAAAACACTCCCTAATTTCCTTTTATTTTTCGGTCCATTTCTCTCCCATCAGGATCCCACGGGAAGGAGTGATCGATCTAGGGCTGGATTCGTGTGTCTCGGGGTCTCTGAGCAAAAAGATATTTGAATAATACTTCAAAATCCTTTTAAAAAGTTTAACAGCTTTCCAAAAGATGGCTTGGGTTATTGTCAGTCTTGGATATATGATGATATAACCACAGGGGTGGGCCTAAATTTTGCTGTGGACATTAATTATACACTGGTTTCCTTGGTGTGTCTGTGCTGACTTTTAAGGATTTAGGGACAATACAACCCCATTCTCAACAGCAAAATATCACAAAAACAAAAACAAAACAGAACAGAACTTGTTTTCTTTGACTTTTCTTCTCAATCATGGTGCTGGGTTTGGAAGGATACACTGATGATGATGGCGTCCAGGCTTTCAGTTGTATCCTGAGAACAGCCTGGATGGCACCAACACTGAATGCTGAGGTTCCACAGTTCTACTGCGTGTCATGTTCAAGAAGAAATGAGGCAGGTGCTGTCAACTCTCACTCTAACCAACTAATCAATATCTGGAATACACAGTCAATTCTCAGGTTCGTGCACAGAGTTGCCATGCACACCAAATCAGCAAACACTGAACTATTGTGAAAAATACAAGTTAATACAGGTTAGGTTCCTGAGATCCTCTGGTCACAACATTCTCATCAACTGAAATGCCATTTCCGTTATATAGGTTCATCTGCCAATATCTCCATAAAACAAGCAAGTCTCAGCAGTGGAAACCCATTCTTCCCACTTCCTTCTTCCTAACACTGAGCAAGTATTTTTAAATTCTTCCTCAGCCTCCCGATCTGCAGAACCTGCCTTGCCTGCAAGGTTAGCCGTTCTCACACCTTACAGCCTTTTGAAACCTAGGAGCCAACCAGCACTAACCAAGAAGGATTTAATATTTTCCTGACCTTAGGCGATGTCTTTGGTTTTCAGTCTCACAATAATGTTGCCCACTGCTTTTCAAAATTGGCTGTCTTCTCATGAATCCGTGAATTTGGCTGCTTTTCCATCTTTTCCACAGCTGCATCACACTCTACAGATGTCCCTTTAGCACGTCAGGGCAGCTTCACATACATATTGTCAAACTTACTCTCCCTTTCTCTGATGCACTGTCAGGCTTAACAGCACAAGAGCTCATGCCTTCACGAAACTTCTCTAACACACGTGTTTTCTCTGCAGGTCTCTCTCAGCCTCCCTGTGCTTAGGGACAGTGGACAGCACTGCAGCACTGCACTTGGGGCCATTTTAAACAGCGAAGTCACCAAAACCAAGCAAAAAAATGCTAAAAGCACGGTACTAAACAGACCATGGAAAAGACACACGCACTGTATGAGAAGGTAAAATGTCTGTCTGACCTCAGTGGGAAGCATAAGCACTGGATGACTCAACTTTTCACTTCTCTGTGCAAGTCCAAAAATGACAAAAATGACCCTGTGGAAATGCTCTGTGTGTTGATTTGGGGGTTAAAACACATTTGAGCAGCTGGGCGAGGTGGCTCATGCCTGTAATCTCAGCACTTTGGGAGGCCGAGGCGGGTGGATCACCTGAGGTTGGGAGTTCAAGACCAGCCAGACCAACATGGAGAAACTCTGCCTCTACTAAAAAAAGACAAAATTAGCCGGGCATGGTGGCACATGCCTGTAATCCCAACTACTCGGGAGGCTGAGGCAGGATAACGTGCGGTGAGCCGAGATTGCACCACTGAACTCCAGCCTGGGCAACAAGAGCAAAACTCCATCTAAAAAAAAAAAAATTAGCAAGCAGGTGAATTCACAAATGTTAAATCTGTGAATCTGTGAATAAGGAGGATCAACTGCACAGGGTGGGGAACTTCTCAGGCAACTGACCAGGCTATTCTTAGTAATGGCTGGTGTGACCTAAATGCTTTGTCCATTTTTGTCCTTTTTTTTTTTTTTTTTTTTTTTTTAGGGGGGGGTTTTTCTTTTTCCCCGGCTGGGGGGCAATGGTTTGGTCTCAGCTCACTGCAACCTCCACCTCCTGGGTTCATGCAATTCTCCTGCCTCAGCCTCCTAAGTAGCTGGGATTACAGGCACCTGCCACCTCACCCGGCTAAATTTTGTATTTTTAATAGAGACAAGGTTTCACAATGTTGGCCATGAGGTCTCGAACTCCTGACCTCAGGTGATCCACCCACCTCGACCTCCCAAAGTGCTAAGATTACAGGCATGAGCCACCACACCTGGCCACGTCCATTAAGTCTTTTATCACAAAAGCGAAGCACATTAGATGTGATAATTTGATAAGGCTCATTTGGACAAAGCAGGCAACGTTTAATCCCTTTTAAAAATTTCTTTCCCAAGTCAAAGTAAACAATGAGCTCATAAGCCACATAATGATGCCTCTTCAGCAACTAAGTGGCCAACATCTGTAAGTTACTTGATATCCTACCATCAATGGCACACATGCAGGAATTGTTTTCTTCCTTAGACCAAGAGCACGCATTTTTCATCCACTCTGACACCTATCATCCATCTCTATCAGCTCCAAGAGACAACACAGTGTCAATGCTTGGTGACAACACAGTGTCAATGCTTGG
>NW_026652344.1:54830-187389 GCF_009828535.3 Hylobates moloch | reverse complement strand
GACAACACAGTGTCAATGCTTGGTGACAACACAGTGTCAATGCTTGGCAAGGTACTTCTTCTGAATAACCCATTCCTACCCCACAGAATGTCCTTAGGAAGAGTCCTTGTGAACACTCACACAGTCACAGCTGAAGTGTCCCAACTTGTGGCCTCCAAGCCGATGAGGCTGCTTAGAGACAGTGGCAGCAGCATGGCTCACACACAGCACATCTAGCACAAAACAAGAAACATTTGTGGCCGGGTACAGTGATTCACATCTGTAATCCCAGTGCTCTGGGAGACTGATGTGGGACGATCGCTTGAGCCCAGGAGTTTGAGGCTGTGGTGAGTATGGTCAAACCACTGCATTCCAGTCTGGGCAACAGACTGAGACCCTCTCTCTAAAACAACAACAAACAACAAAGCATTTGCTATTTTTCACAGTCACTTACGTTGCTTACTCTTTTCTTCTGTCATCCAGTTTTCAACTTAGTTTAAGAGATTAATGATTGTTTCTTAGGTGACATTCTTCCTGGGAGATTATAGCACACTCAAATGAAAGACTCTTCATAAACCCCAGCCAACACACGGTCAAAAACCTTCCCACAGTCACCCACTGCTGCTGGGTTCTTTAGTGTCCTACACACTCCCGTTCCACATTTCACCTGGGCTTGACCCCACTTATTTTTTAGCTCACTGGTAAGTTGATTACTGTGTAACTTGACAGCCCTGTGCTGTTCCACCTGATCTTCCAGTGCAAACATGGTTTCTTTCATGTCTTTGATCTCTGCATCACTCTCTGATGATGCTTCTTGCAGCTGTAGGCTGGTTCTGTTTAGCTGTTCTGCTTGGTGATTACACATCTCCTTCAGGTATGAATAATCTTTTTCCACTTACAATAAAAGGAAAGTTCCCTGGTCGGTTTAACAACAAAGTTCCCACAGTCATCAGTCCACTACAAGCCAAAGCCCCATCATGACACAATATACCCATGTAACAAACCTGTACATGAACCCCCTCAATCTAAAATAATACATCACAAAAAGCCCCTGGCAAGACAGCAGCAGGCTCATGGACACAGTGGCAAAGACGCCTTTGGCATGTGCTGTTTCTTGCATTATTAGCCTCAGAAACAGCCAAGGCCACGAACAGTCAGAGAAACATGATGTACGCTTCCAAATGGCTGGATTCTGTGCCCCTTCCTACAAGCCAAAGGGAAATCTGCACGCACTTAAATATTCCTCTTTCCTGCTTCCCTGGGAGGCACTGGCCCTGCCTGGTGTGGCCGCCCCACCGCACATCAGCTATGGGGTGGCGCCCTCTGCTGCTGGGCTGTGAACAACGCCCCTGAAGCAAGGCTGATCTTCAATCTCCTTAGCCATGAGATACTTTGCAGTAAGTTACAATGTTTCTTTAGAGACACACACTATGAAGGTGATAGAGAACCATAGTGGAAGGCACAGAGCACTGAAATGTATGCATACCAGAAGCAGAAAAGTGGCACAGTGCAGTCCTTCCACCTGTTCAATTTTCGATTGTTAAATATTTTAAATATGAGGAAACTACCAAGAATAATGATAAACAGGTACCCAGACTTAACAGTAGTTAAATTTTGCCACACTTGCAAAATCTTTTTATTCTAGGAAGAATTTTTTAAAGCTTCAATGTTCCCTCCCACCTCAGAGAGTAATAAGCATTATCCTAAAATTGATACATGGTCATCCCTTGAATGGTTTTTCACTTTTACTATATATGTATGTATCCATGATAACACGTAGTATTGTTCTGGGTGTTTTGAATGTTTTACACAATGTTATACTATATTGTGCTTTTAGAGTGTCGGGTTTGTAACATGGTAATATGCTCTATCCCTCACCATCTTATGCTTATTATGCCCTTGCACCCTGTTTTTAGCTGTGTTTTCAAAATGTATCCATACTGACATACATCCTGCTAGGTGGCTACTTTAGTTGCTGCATAGTATTCCACTGTCTGCAGAAGAAACTATCAACAGAGTAAACAGACAACCCATAGAATGGGAGAAAATATACATTGTTAAGGTATATATTAACAAAGGGAAGCCAGGCAGGTGGCTCAGGACTGTAATCCCAGCCCTTTGGGAGGCCGAGGCGAGTGGATCACCCAAGGTCAGGAGTTTGAGACCAGCCTGGCCAACATGGTGAAATCCCATCTCTACTAAAAAAAATACAAAAAATTGGCCAGTCGCGGTGTCTCACGCCTGTAATCCCAGCACTTTAGGAGGCCGAGGCAGGTGGATCACTTGGTCAGGAGATCGAGACCATCCTGGCCAACATGGTGAAACCCTGTCTCTATCAAAAATACAAAAATTGGCTGGGCATGGCGGCGTGTGCCTATAATCCCAGCTACTTGGGAGGCCAAGGCAGGAGAATTACCTGAACCAGGGAGTCAGAAGTTGCAGTGAGCCGAGATTGCGCCACTGCACTCCAGCCTGGTGACACAGTGAGACTCTCTTAAAAAACAAAAAAACAAAAAATTAGCCAGGTGTGGTAACGGGCACCTGTAACCGCAGCTACTTGGGAGGCTGAGGCAGGAGTATCGCTTGAACCCTGGAGGTGGAGGTTGCAGTGAGCTGAGAGCACGCCATTGCACTCCAGCCTGGGCAACAAGAGTGAAACTCCATCTAAAATAAATAAAAATAAAAAGGAACATAGTGAGAAAATATAACAATTATAAATTTATATAAACCTAACAGCAGGATCCCAAAATATATTTTTAAAAATCGACAGAAGGGAGAAATACTCTTACACTAATATTAGGATATTTCAATACACCACTTTCAATAACAGAACAACCAGATAGATCAATAAGAAAATACAGGACTTGAACAACACTACAAACCAACTGGACACAACAGATACATACACAACACTCCACCCAACAACAGGAGAATACACATTCCTCTCAAGTACACAACACTCCACCCAACAACAGGAGAATACACATTCCTCTCAAGTGCACATGGTACGTTCTCCAGGATAGACCACATGTTAGGCCACAAAACAAACCTTAACACATTCTTAAAAATTTTAAATAATTCAAAGTATCTTTTCTGATCACAATGTTATAAAACTACAAATCAATAACAGAAGGCGAACTGGAAAATTCACACATGTGGAAATTAAACACACTCTTCTTCAACTGGTCAAAGAAGAAATGACAAGGGAAATTTGAAAATATCTTGAGACAAAGGAAAACGAAAAGGCAACATGCCGAAAGTTATGGGATACAACAAAACAATGTGAAGAGGGAAGTTTATGTAAACGCATACGCTGAAAAAGAAGAAACATAACCCGATCATAACCTAATTATACACTTTGAGGAAATAGAAAAAGAAGAGCAAACCAAACCCAAAGCTAGCAGATGGAAATAATGATTACGGAAGAGATAAACAACATACAGATGGAAAAACAATAGAGAAAAATCAACAAAACCAAAAGCTAGCTCTTTAAAAGATCAACAAAATTGGCAACACATTAGCTAGACTAACAAAAAGAGAGAAGACTCAAATTATCAAAATCAGAAATGAAATCTGTTAAGAAAAAGAGAAAACTCAAATTATCAAAATCAGAAAGGAAATTTACTAAGAAAAAGAGAGAAGACTCAAATTATTAAAATCAGAAGTGAAATTGGAAACAGTATTATTTTATGGAAATAAAAAAGATTATAAGAGAATACTATGAACAGCAGTATACCAATAAATTTTATAACCTGGATAAAATGGGCATATTCCTAGAAACACACAATCTACCAAAACTGACACATTAAGAAATAGAAAATCTGAATAGACCCACAACTAGTGAGGAAGTGAGGAGACTGAATCAGTAATAAGAAACCTACCGGCTGGATGTGGTGGCTCACACCTTTTTAATCCTAGCACTTTGGGAAGCTGAGGCGGGTGGATCACCTGATGTCAGGAGTTAGAGACCAGCCTGACCAACATGGAGAAACCCTGTCTCTACCAAAAATACAAAAATTAGCCGGATGTGGTGGCACATGCCTGTAATCCCAGCTACTCAAGAGGTTGAGGCAGGAGAATTGCTTGAACCCGGGAGGCAGAGGTTGCAGTGAGCCGAGATTGTAGCATTGGACTCCAGCCTGAGCAACAAGAGCAAAACTTTGTCAAACAAACAAACAAACAAACAAACACCAATGACAAGCACAAGACCAGACTGCTTTACTAGTGAACCCCACCAAAACATTTAAAGAATCAACTCTAATTCTTCTCAAACTCTTCCCAAAAATCAAAGAGGAGGGAACACTTCCTAACTCATTCTAAAAAGTCAGCATTACACTGATACCAAAGCCCAATGAAGCCATCACAAAAAATTACAGATGCAAATTTGTATTTAGTATTTAGATGCAAAAATTCTCAATAAAATATGAGCAAAGTGAACCCAACAGCATATCCAAGAAATTATTCACCATAAGCAAGTGGAATTTATTCCTGGAGTGCAAAGATGGTTCAACATACAAAAACAATCAGTAAAATGTACCACATTAAAAAAATTAAAAGGCCAGTGACGGTGGCTCATGCCTGTAATCCCAACACTTTGGGAGGCTGAGGCAGGTGGATCATGAGGTCAGGAGATCGAGAGAATCCTGGCTAACATAGTAAAACCCCATGTCTACTAAAAACACAAAAAACTAGCCGGGTGTGGTGGCAGATGCCTGTAGTCCCAGCTACCTGGGAGGCTGAGGCAGGAGAATCGCTTGAACCCAGGAGCCAGAGGTTGCAGTGAGCCAAGATTGCACCACTGCACTCCAGCCTGGGCGACAGAGTGAGACTCCATCTCGAAAAAAAAAAAAAAAAAAAATTAAAGAAAAAACTACGTTCATCTCAGTTGATGCAGAAAAAACAATTTTAAAAATCCAATACTTTTTCATGATAAAAACACAAGAAACTAGGGTAGAAAGTAACTTCCCTATCAGAATAAAGGCCATATTTGAGAATCCCACAGCTAACAACACTCTCAGTGGTGAAAGAGGGAAAGCTTTCCCCTAAAGATCAGGAACAAGATCAGGATGCACACATGCCACTTCTCTTCAACATAGCCAGAGCACTTACACAAGAAAAAGAAAGAAAGGTATAAACATTGGAAAGGAGAGCATAAGATTATCTCTGTTCACAGACAACATAATCTTCTATGTAGAAAACACTAACAATTCCACTCAGTGGGGAAAAGGACAGTCTCTTCAACAAATTACGCTGGAAAAACTGGATATCCATATGCATGAGAATGAAGCTGAATCCTTACCTGACACCATATACAAAAATTAACTCAAAATGGACTACAGGCTAAAACGATAAACATTTTAAAAGAAAACATAGGAGAAAAATTTCCATCAACTGAATTTGGAAATGATACTTTGGATATGGCAACAGAGGCACAGACAATGAAAGAAAAAAATTAGATAAATTGAACTTCATGAAAATTAAAACTTCTTTTAATTTTAATAGGACCAAAGGATACTACTGAGAGAGTAAAAAGACAAGTCACAGAATAGAAGCAAATATTTGCAAATCACATATTTGCTAAGGGATTGATATCCAGAATACATAAAGAACTCCTAAAACTCAACAGTAAGTAGTGTGCAAAATGAAATTAAGGGCTGTAAAAAACAATACTGAATAGGCAAAGTACTTGAGAGTTGTTAGTTGGCTCAAGAAATCTAGAGAGAAGTGGAAGCTCAAAGAACGTGGGTGGTGTCGTGTGTCTGGACTAGACTGTGGGCTTCCTGAGGCTAGGGACTCTGCCATATATACGCATGGTAGGCTCTCTGGCAGTATTTGTCAGGTGGATGCATAGGTGACTAGGACATTCCAACTGGAACACAGGTTGGACCCATACCGCAAATAGTCTTCATTGCTAAGTAAGAGTATCCAGAATATATCAGTATCCAGAATATATTAATATAAAGAATGCTTATAACAGAATAATGAAAAGACAAATTTCAAGAGACATTTTACCAAAAAAGACATATGACTGGACAACAAGTACATGAAAAGATGCTCAACATCATTTGTTACTAGGGAAATGCAAAAACAAACCACACTGAGATACCACCTCACACCCCTTGGGAAGGCTAGAATGAGAAAGATGGTCAATGACAAGTGTCGGTGAAGATGTGGAGAAATTGGAACCCTCGTGCATGAAGTGAATTATAAAATAGTGCAGCTGCTTTGGAAAGCAGTTTGGCAGGTCCTTAAAATGCTAAATGTAGAATTATCATATGACCCAGTAATTCCACTTCTAGGTATCCATCTACTCAAGAGAAATGAAACATGTTCACCCAAAACTTGAACTCAAAAGCTCACGGAGGCATTATTAATAATCACAGTGACCAAAAAGTAGAAACAACCCAAATGTCCATCCACCAATGACTGGATAAGCCACATGATATATCCATAAAGTAGAATGTTATTTAGCCACAAAACTGAAAGAAGTACTGATACCTGCTACAACATGGATGGCCCTTGAAAACATTATGCCAAGTGGAAGAAGCTAGTCACAATATACCACATATTGTATGATTCCATTTATGGAAAACGTCCAAAATAGGCAAAGCTGTAGAGACATAATAAATTAGTGGTAGCCTGGGGTAGGGGAGGAATGAAGATTGACAAGGTTTCTTTTTGGGGTGATCAATATGTTCTAAAATTAGTTAGGGTGATGGTTGCATAACTGTAAATACACTAAAAAACAGACTTGTACACTTTACACAGGTGAACTTTATGGCATGGAAATTACATCTCAAGAAAACTGCTTATTCGAGGGGAGGCAAGAAGGGGGCAGTAGGTGGACAAAGAGGGAAAAAAGACTTTATTGTATCTTTCAATACATTCTGAGTTTCAAACCATCTGACTATAATATCCATTCAAAAGCAAATCTAAAATCAAAGGATCAAACAATTAAAAACAGACTCCTAATTCTCCCCCAATTTGGGCTGGGGAGTGGAGAAGGAGGCAGCTACCACCCACCCTGCCATAGCGTGAAGCAGTGGCTGAGTAAAGTCCGGCAGTGGGGTCCTATGTGACAAGGGCAGCCTTGGGGAGGTCCCAGGGCCCATTCATGGCCTGGAAGCCACCAAAGCCACTGGCCCTGAGGGGGAGATAATGCCCGACTGACCAGATGGCAGATGCCCAACTGACCAGAGGAGCTGTCCGTGCCCTTCCTCCTCTACCACTATCTCGACCTACATAAAGTCCCAGAACCCCCATCAAGCCCAAAGAGGAGCACGAAAACCGTAAGACTGACACCAGCCAGGCGGAACAGAAGCTTGAGGGAGAAGCTCCATTAACAGAAAGGGAAGAAAGGGAATTCCTCTCTGACACTAGCTCTGTGGGCTGGGCTTACACCCTGGACTACCGCAGACTGGGATGCAGCACGGAGACTCTCCCCTGCATCCCAAGACCAGAGAGCAGCCAAGGACTGTGATTCTCAGAGCTCTCGACTGCGCCTGTAGTCCCAGCTACTTGGGAGGCTGAGGCAGGAGAATGGCGTGAACCCAGGAGGCGGAGCTTGCAGTGAGCCAAGATCGCGCCACTGCACTCCAGCCTGGGCGACAGAGCGAGACTCCGTCTCAAAAATAAATAAATAAATAAAACAGAGCTACAAATATTCTAAGCAAAATATCATATGAATGAAGCCACCTATGAAAACAGTAGATCAATACTAAATGGAATATACACCAAAATGCAAGGTCCTTAACATTCAAAATAAATCATGTAAGTCATCCCATTAGCAGAAAAATACAGGAGAAAATAGTAAGATCATTTAGCTGAAAAGTTTTTTAAAGCATTTAATAAAATTTAAAATTGAACCACAAACACACAAAAAAAACTTGAGTAAAATATAAAAAGAGGATGGGCCAGGCGCGATGGTTCACACCTGTAATCCCAGCACTTTGGGAGGCCAAAGTGGGTGGATCACCTGAGGTTGGGAGTTTGAGACCAGCCTGACCAACATGGAGAAACCCCATCTCTACTAAAACTACAAAATTAGCCGAGCATGGTGGCACATGCCTGTAATCCCAGCTACTCAGGGGGCTGAGGCAGGAGAATCACTTGAACCTGGGAGGCAGAGGTTGCGGTGAGCCAAGGTCACGCCACTGCACTCCAGCCTGGGTAACAAGAGTGAAACTCTGTCTCAAAAAAATTAAAAATAATAAAAAAAAAAAAGAAGGCAACTTCTGGCCGGGCATGGTGGCTCACATCTGTAATCCCAACTCTTTGGGAGGCCGAGGCGGGGGGATCACCTGAGGTCAGGAATTCAAGATCAGCCTGGCCAACATGGTAAAACCCCGTCTCTACTAAAAATACAAAAATTAGCCAGGCATGGTGATGGGTGCCCGTAATCCCAGCTACTCAGGAAGCTGAGGCAGGAGAATCGCTTGAACCTGGGAGGTGGAGGTTGCAGTGAGCTGAGATCCAGCCATTGCACTCCAGCCTGGGCAACAAGAGCGAGACCCCATCTCAAAAAAAAAAAAAAAAAAAAAAGCAACTTCCTTAATTTGATGAAATCTGATGAAGTGTAATACTAGCCAATAACAAACAACATAATTAATAGAGAATTGTGGGAAGCTTTTTCCCCCAGTGCAGGACCAGACGAGGATGCCTGCTATCACTCTTTAATCAGTATTGTAGTGGAGAAATAATACAGTAAGAAATAAAAAGGCATTAGAATTAATTTTTAAGCCAAAAAAATTGTCATTATGTGTATACGACACTATTACATGCCTAGACAATCCCTGAAAACCCCAAAACTGTTACAATTAATAACTCACTGGATACATTATTGTTATCAACCAGATTACTATACACTAGTATGAAACCAATAGAAAATAATGATCAAACTAGAAAATAAGTATCTATGACAAAAATGAGCCAATAAAGGATCAATTTGCAGATTTAAGATAAATCCTTCAAATCAATATTAAAAAAGGACCCTACAAAAACACGCACAAAATGAGCAAAGCATATGAAGAAAAGGCACAGAAGCCAATAAACATTTGCTAAACTCTACCTCACATGAAACCCGCCACTGCAAGTTCCGGGTGAGAGGATCCCTGCAGAAACACTGTAGGGCAGGATCCCAGGAGGCAGGACCACTGGCAAAGTGATGGAGTCCCTGCAGTGGGGAGGGTCTCAGGCCCAAGAGGGCCAGGTGGCTCCAGACCTCCTGCTCCAGCTTCCCCTTACTCCCCACACCAGGCATAGCCCCATGTGAGTGCCCCGATGCAGGGAGGATTCTGACTGGCCATGTCTTCTCTGCCACTGTGCAGCCTGCTGAATGGCTGCCTCCTTACCCATTACATCATTCCAGGCTTCCCTTTCATGGGTCACCTTCTCCCTCCCAACACAATGCCAGAATCCACCCCAGGAGGATAGGGACCGGGAACCAAACTGTGGCACCATGAGTGGAGACCCTGGAGGCAGACATGGGTGTAGGCACAGAGTAGAAACATGCTAGGCCTGGCCGACGGGTGACAATCACAGAGGATGGGGACATTCAAGGGCAGACACGGGCTGCAGGCACAGCAGAGAAGACCTGGGCTACAGTCACAGGGGATCCAGACAAAAAGGGAGCTCGCTGGCTACAGCTGCATGGCAGAGAGGCACACCAGGGACCGACATCGGTACAGATGCAGGACAGAGGAGTAGGTGAAGGTTGGTGTGGGCAGGGGGCACAGAGATAAAGACACCCGAAGGCAGATGTGGCTGTAGGCTGAAGGGTGGAGTCACAAGAGTCCTAATGTGGGCTGCATGGACAAGGGCTGGAGACACAGGAAGACAGGCATGGGAAGCAGGCACACTCAATGACAGGCCTCTGCTGCAGTAACAAACAGATGGAGACACTCAACGAGAGACTGGCTGCAGGTACAAACACTGGGGATAGGAGTTTTGGGCATAGTCTCCTGGGAGAAAGGATCCAGAAAAAGGACAGAAATGGGCTGAAGGCACAGGGGAAGGAGACACACGAATGCAGACATGGCCCAAAAAGCATGGATGAAAACACTGACTGTGGACATGGATTAGGGGGACAAAGAATGTAGCAAACAAGCTGTCATGGGCAGAAGCTCAGGGGACAGACAGACAAAAACATCAGAATGGGCTTCAAACACAGGGATTGAGGCACTGGAGGACTGCTACTGCCTGAAGGCTAAGGAGATGGCAACATTCAAGGCAAGCAATGCGCTGCAAGCACACAGGATGGAGACTCACACAGCTGGCACGGGCTGAAGGAGCAAGAAATGGAGACTTCTGACGGGGCATAAAGTGAAGACAGAGGACAGACCAGCTGACAATACACAACGGCAGACGTGGGCTTCAGTCATTACGGGATGGTGATACTGGCGAGAAGATACAGGCTTCAGGCACAACGATGGAGACACACAAGGCCTGGCATGGCTGTAGGAGATACAGGGTGGAGACACTGGGAGGTCAATGCGGCTGCAGACACAGGGTTTGGAAACACCTGACGGAAAATGTGGGCTGTCAGATAAATCCCTGCTTAGAGAGAAATTTACAGCCTTAAGGGAATGTGTTAGAATAGAAAAAAAGGTTGACAATCAATCACTTAAATTTCCTTCTCAAGAATTAAAAACAATCAAAATGAAAGAATGCAGAATTAAAGTAATAAAGAGCAGACATCAATGAAATAGGAAAAAGAATGCAACGGAAACAAATCAAGGATAAAAGTTGGCTTATAAGGCCAGGTGCGGTGGCTTACACCTGTCATCTCAGCACTTTGGGAGGCCGAGGAAGGCAGATCACGAGGTCAGGAGATAAGAGACCATCCTGGCTAACATGGTGAAACCCTGTGTCTACTAAAAATACAAAAAATTAGCTGGGTGTGATGGCGGGCACCTGTAGTCCCAGCTACTCGGGAGGCTGAGGCAGGAGAATCGCGGGAACCCAGGAGGTGGAGCTTGGAGTGAGCCGAGATCCCACCACTGCACTCCAGCCTGGGCAACAGACGGAGACTTCTCAAAAAAAAAAAAAAGTTGGTTTATAAATATTAATATACTTAATAAACCACTAGTGAAACTAATTAAGGCAAAGAGAAAAGACACAAAAGACCAATATCAGGAATCAAAACAGAAGCCTGCTCTACAGAGCAGTATATTAAGACACTACGAGGGTTCTGTGAAATACTTAGGACTACAAGCTTGACAACAGAGATTCAAATAACATCACACTGAAAAGTAAACTTCCTAGGCCGAACACGGTGGCTCACGCCTGTAAACCCAGCACTTTGGGAGGTCGAGGCGGGTGGATTACCTGAGTCCAGGAGTTTGAGACCAGCCTGGCCAACATGCAGAAACCCCGTCTCTACTAAAAAATACAGGCGGGCACGGTGGCTCACACCTGTAATCCCAGCACTTTGGGAGGCTGAGGCAGGTGGATCACGAGGTCAGGAGTTTGAGATCAGCCTGGCCAACATAGTGAAACCCCGTGTCTACTAGAAACACAAAAATTAGCGGTGCATGGTGGCACACACCTGTAATCCCAGCTACTCGGGAGGCTGAGGCTGGAGAAATGCTTGAATCCGGGAGGCGGAAGTTGCAGTGGGCCGAGATCGTGCCACTGCACTCTAGCCTGGGGGACACAGTGAGACTCTGTCCCCCCAAAAATAAATAAACTTACTAAAATGGACACAGAAATAACATAAAACAAGAAAACTCCTACATATACCAAAGGATTTGAATTATTAGAAGTCAAACCAGCCAACAAAAATACTGTTCCACATGGAAAATTCCATACCTAAAGAAATATTCCAAATATTTAAGGAAGAAAAGGAAGAAAACACCTAAATTTCTCAGACTCTTCTAAAGAGAAGTAGTATAGGAAATATCTTTCGGTTTGTTTTGTGAAGCCAGCATTACGTAGGCCCTCTCTTTTATTAACAGAAATACAAATATTCTAAAAAAAATCATACGAATTAAACCACATACGAAAATGTAACACATGGATACCAAGTGGGATATACTAAAAAATTCAGGATTGGTTAACATCCAAAAATAGTTCATGTAAAATATCCTATTTGCAGAAAAATAGGAGAAAAACATGATTTACAGTACATGTAAATGCACTGTACAGCAAGAAAGAAATATGAAATAAAATTAAGGTACAATGACCAGACTAAGAAACAACTATCTGCACTAGAAATGACCCCATAAAGGATTAATTTATAGAATACCTTTTTAAATTCTTCAAATCAAAGTAAGAACACAAATGACCCAACAGAAAAGCCAGCACTGAAAATGAAGACAAAGACGCAAAGGCCAATAAATATTCACAAAACTTCGCTTCACTAACTTATTTCCAGTTCCAGATGACAGGAGGCCCTCAGGGACCCAGGAGGCAGGACCACAGGGAGGTGACAGCACCAGCAGCAGGAGGGCGGGCCTCTGTCTTGGCCCCAGCCGGCCACAGCTCCTGGCGGGCTGCGGGGGCCAGGAAGCCCGAGCAGCCTGGCGCTCCTGGCCCCTGCACACTTCCCTCCCTCCAGGCCGTTCCTCTTTCTCTCTCTCTCTCTGTGCCTTGGGCCCCGTGGGATGCGCTCACATCCAGACTCACCAGGCCCGAGACGTTGGGAGAATGGAGAAGCGCCTGCGAGCCGAAAGTCCTCCAGGAACACCTGAAGGAAGCTTCGCCTGCACCTGGGACACCCTTCCCTGATGCTGGCCTCAAGGCAGGCGCGCCGCACACGCTTCCGGTCCATGACGACCACACCGCAGAGCAGCACGAGACCCGAACCTCCACGAAGAGAAAATGGCGGAATGGGCCTTCGCCTCCCTTTTATTGTGGCTGTGCTCAACCGCTGTATCTTGTAAGCTTGGTTCTGATTGGGTGAGAAGGAACTTTTTTCGACAACTCTTATTGGATAATAGTCTCCATCTCTGAATGGATAATCTTAACTAATCAGAGTTGGAGACTTATCCAATCTGTGTTGTAGTACGAGTCTGCTCTCATCCTATCAGAAAGAGGCTTCCAGGATATGTCATTTGAATACAGACACTATAAAAGGGAGGCAAAGCTCTGCACCTGCCGTGGAGGTTGGGCTCATGTGCTCCTCCGCATTGGAGTTAGCCAATGAGCATGTGCAGAACACTTGCCTCGTAGGCCAGCCGTAGAGAAGGATGTCCCAGGTGCAGGCGAAGTTTTGTTCATGTGTTCCTGGAGGATTTTTCCCGTGGCAAGCGCTTCTCCATCCTCCAGCATCTCAGGCCTGGTGTGTCTGGATGTGACCGCTTCCTATGGGGGCCCCAGGCACTGAAAGATGCAAAGGAGGGTGGATGGAAGGGGAACGTGGGCAGGGCCCAGAGAGTATCAGGTTGCCCGTTTCACCAGGCACCGCTGCTCCGGTGCAAGGCACAGGCCGGCCAGGCCCCCACCCAGCGCCCCTCCTGGGCTCTGGCCCTGGCACCTAGATCCATCCCGCCATTCTCCACAGCTCCACTGCTCCGCAGGCAGGAGCTGCCGGCGTGGAACCTGCGGGCTGCAGTGAGCAGTGGAGGCAGTAGCCGCTGCTCCCTGGATTCCCCGGGATGTTTTTCTTTGGCTTTTTTCTTTTTCTATTTTATTTTAGATTCAGAAGGTACACGTGCTTGTTTGTTATATGTATATCACATGCACAATGGGGGGGTTGAGCTTCTAGCATACCCATCACCCAAATATTGGAGGTTGTACCCAGTAGGTACGTTTTCAATTCTTCCCCCAAATTTTTGAGTCCCCAGAGTGTATTCTCTCCATCTTCATGTCCCTGTGTACCCACTGTTCTCACTTAATACATGAGAACATGCAATATTTGGCTGTTTCTGCATTAATTCACTTAGGATAATGACCTTCAGTTGCATCTGTGTTGCTGCAAAGGACATGATTTTTTTCTTTTTTATGACTGCCTAGTACTTTGTGGTGTACATGTACCACATTTTCTTTATTAGTGAACCGTTGGTGGATACTTACCTTGGTTCCATGACCTTGCTGTTGTAAGTTATGCTGCGATAAACATGGGAGTGCAGTGCCTTTTTATATAATGATTTCTTTCCCTTTGGGTAGACACCCAGTAGTGGGACTGCTGGGTCGAAAGGTAGTTGTACTTTTAGTTATTTGAGATACCTCCCTACTTTTTCCATAGAAGTTGAACTAATTGACATTCGCACCAACAATGTGTGAGCATTCCCATGTCTGGAAGAGTTTTCCTAGGTTTTCTCCTCGGATCTTTATAGTTTTAGGTCTTACATTTAGGCCTTTAATCCATCTTGAGTTAATTTTTGTACAGGTGAGTGATAGGGGTCCAGTTTCATTCTTAAGCATATGGTCAGCCACTATTCCCAGAACCACTTAGTGAATACGGTGTCCTTTCCAGGTTAACTTTTTTGAAGATCCATTGGCTGATTTTCCTAGCATTATTTCTTGAGCAAAATCCTTCAGTAGAATGTTGATGGAAGTAGTCAAAGTGATCACTCATGTATTGTTTCCAATCTTATGGAATAAACATTCTTTACCCACTAACTTAGTTTAGGATGTTTATTGTAGGTTTTCTTAGATGTACTTGACCAGATTGTGGAAGTTCTCTTCAATTTCTAGTTTGGTTAGGGTTTTAATCATATGATGGATTTAGCCAAATGCTTTTTTTCCTGTGTCAATCAGATTATCACATATAAGTCTGGTGGTCAAACCTGTAGACGTGTATAGTCTTATTACACACTGGATCGTGGGTCATTCTTATCTCTGCTTTGCCCATGCAGTGCACCAGCCTCCCTGTGCCCATTGATGGACTGAGAGGAAGATGAGCCCTTAGGATGCCTGCCATGCTCACTGTTAAGGTAGGACTCATCCTTCTCCCATGAGCACCAGTGTTTCTCCTGCCCATCTCTCAGTGGCCATTTCCTATCATTGGCCTGGACATTCTGGCACTTCAGTTCCCCAACTGAAGGTCTTGCCCCACCAAGTTCTTTGCACGGAAGTAGGTCATGCCTACCGGGAACATTTACAGCTCCCCAGACTCCTCCAGGTGGTCAGTACCTCATAATATCACCCAAGCAAGGCACAGAGGGAATCTGCCCAGTTAATAGAGCTTGTGTTCTGAAACCCACCATCTCACCTTTTAACTCACCAATGGCCCTTTCTCAAGGCCAGGGAAAGGAATGAAGGCTCATTGCTAAAAACTGCAACCTCGACAAGGCTGTACTTCCTTTTAGAGTCCCCTTACCCAGCATTTTCATTGTCTTGGAAGAAGTTCAGAATGCTTCTCTCTCTTGGTTTTGTTACTGACCTGGCAGACATGTTCTATTGTGTTTATTTGTGAAGAAGATCAGGTGCAGTTCACCTTCAGATTTGAAGGCTGACAGTACACCATTAGGAGGCATCTGATGGACTACCTCAACAATCCTCTGCTGGCTCAAGGTTGCATTGGCTAGATCTAGCTACCCTCTGACTGCCACCTGATGTCCACTTGTGGCACTATATGGATAATGTCCTTCTGCCCGATAACAAAGAGGGAGAGGTTCAATGGGCCCTCATATTGACAACTAACCACACAACTCAATGGGGATGAGCCATTGTCCCATATGATACAACAGCCTGCCATTTTCATCAAATTTTGGGGCTATATTTACTTATTTTTTTGGATGTAAAATGTTAGTTTTATAGGAAGAATGGAATTTAAAGTGGCATTCTTTAAATGTGGAGTATCCAAGTTCAACAGTCTGTACTCATTGATTTCTTCCAAAAACAGAAAAATTTAAGGGGCAGACCTGAACAAGTCACTAATTACTTGAAGCTATATGGTTTGCAAATGTTTTGCTCTTATTTCAGTACAGTTTCATATAATGAGATGGGATTTTTCCAAAACTGATACACTATAAATCTCAGTGGACATGCTAGTATCCTTTCAATAAATTTGCCTTTCAATAATACGGACAATATCCAAGTATTATATACAGAAGGCTAAGAAACAGAAGAAATTGCCAGACTATATTATTCAAAACATCAAGAAACTGATGTCCGACTAATGTATTCAATCCTTGTTCTGGAGATCAACACTGTGAATGCATGAATTTCTAAGGAAAAAATTTAAAATTATAATTTACTCATATCATAAATTTTGATGTTGAGAAAATTAGTTTTTGGAATATATCTTTGATTTTTGTCACATAATAGAAAAATCTCCAGCATACTAAATAGCATATGACATTATTTATGGCAAAACAAAATGATTCTAATTGATGTTTCCTTTTAAAAATCTAAAGAGTACTCATTCCTTGACCTTTCTGAATTCCCAAATATACTCCCTTAAATTAATAAAATTGAAAATGTAATTGTATCAGGAAAGAACTATTATATTCTTACATTCTTTTCAACATTGTTAAGCTATTGTTACTTTTTTAAAATTTTAGAAGGTTTTTGGAGAACAGGTGGTGTTTGGTTACGTGAATAAGTTCTTTAGTGGTGATTTCTGAGATTTTGGTACACCCATCGCCCGAAGAGTCTATACTGTACCCAACGTGTAGTAGTCTTTTATCCCTCACCCTGCTCCCACCCTTTCCCTGCCAAGTCCAAATTGTGAGGCTATATTTAGAGTAAGGAAGGCAGACAAAATCTACAACCAGTCGGCCTCAGGCTCTTCACCCTCAGGGATCCCATCTCCACCACCAAGACCCAGGGCATCCCTGGTATTTTTGGCTTCTGGGGAAAACATATGCCAAACCTCCAGTAAGTTCCATTTTTCAGGTAATCTATGAGACATCCACCTTCACTCAGGCCCTTCTCCAGAAGAAGCTTTAAGGGCTGACCAGCAGGCAATCCAGGAGGCTCTTCTATTGGTCTTCTGGAGGAAGGATTTGGAGATGTAGGCTTTAGGTTTCAAGGACATCGCTTTTGACACATAGAGGCTTTAGACTACCCAATCCAGGTCTCTTCTTCCAGTGGGCTTTTGGCATAAATCCTGTGTTTAACGTGTTTGACTCTCTTGAGACAGCTGGCTGCAGCTTACCTAGCCCTCTCTGACATGGACACTAACGGGATCCAAGCCCATTACATTAAAAATAGATCCCCATTGTGCCTTGGGTTTGGGATCCTCATCTTTGCAAACTGGGCACCACCGCTGACCATCTCTTGCCAAATGGAAATGGTACTCACAGGACTGAGCCAAGCCCGAACACTTAGGAGTTTCTGCGCCTCATGAGGATTTCAGTCTCTGCTCCTCCAATGTGCCTGAGGAAGACCTCCAATCAACAGCTCCCACTCAGCCTTTGGTTAGTTGGGGCCCTTCCACCAGCTGGGGGGCCATCACATTGTTGCATCAGGCATATGCCTGCTTCACTGATGGCATGCAGAGGTGCCATCTGGGTAGCTACTAGCCATCCTTCTGCTTCAGACACCCCCTTCCAGCTGCAGAGGAAGGGTCACTCAGCTCAGTGGAGAGAAATTACAGCCATTGTCCTGGTTCTACCATCCAAGGCCATCCTGAAATCCACATCTTCACCAATTCTGAGGCCTTTGCTGATGGCTGTGGGTGGCGTCACACTGGATGACCATGACCAGGCACTGGGGTGGGGTTGCTTCCCTTTGGGGGTACATTGCTGATACTTAATAATTGTGCCACTTGTTCACCATGTGTCAGCTCACAGCAGTCACCAAGATGCTGCCTCTCAATATGACCAAAGGCAGACTGCCTTACCCACATCTCTACCCTTATAGCTGAGACTGTGGTACTTGGAGTGGCTGGACCTCCTGGGCACACCTGACTTTGGGACATCTAAGCTAGGCCTGACTGTCAACTTGGATTTGCACATGGGGCTTCCTTGTCCCATCCAGCTCATTTGCTTGGGCCATCCAAGACTGGCTGCTCTGTTGATGAGACATCACTCTTTTTTCTCCCTTAGTCACATTTGGAGAGGTGACTACCCACATGCCAAGTGGCAAGTTGATTTTATTGGCCTACTCCAGCAAGGAGTAGGCCTCACCAGCTATGCTCACTATTGTTGACACTTACTCTAGCCTGCTCCTTGCTTTTCTGTTGATGTTGACAGCCCAGAAGGTCTTCTTCCTACCTCAGTTCTGACCCCTTTGTGGAACCCCCATGTCCTGTCCCCCATGGGACCTGTCGTGGGTTGGGGGGAGGGGGGAGGGATAGCCTTAGAAGATATACCTAATGTAAACGATGAGTTAATGGGTGCAGTACACCAACATGGCACATGTATACATATGTAACAAACCTGCACATTGTGTACATGTACCCTAGAACTTAAAGTATAATAAAATAAATAAATAAATAAAAATAAATCAATAAAAAGAAAAAAATCTCTGAAGGTTTGGAAACAAATTGGATGGAGCAGATAAAGATGAGTGCTAATTTTGACTTCACCCTTAGTCAGTGGCCATAGATGTTCTATTACTCTAATTGTACCCTTTACCTCTTCTAGGACATTTAGAGAGGTCTCCAGGGCTAGTTACCTTGTTATTTCAATGCAGAGAACAGTAAGTACTTCAGGGAACATACATGTGAGTATCAATCATGGGGAAAATACTTGAGAGAGTAAAATGTGAATCTGTACATGAAAAAAAAAAATCAATACTGAGGCCGGGCGAGGCGCTCACGCCTGTAATCCCAGCACTTTGGAAGGCCGGGGCAGGCGGATAGCTCAAGCCGAGGAGCTCCAGACCAGCCTGGGCAACATAGTGAAACCCCATCTCTACAAAAAAAAAAAAAAAAACATAAAAATTAGTCGGAAGTGATGGCACTGCACCTGTAGTCCCAGCTACTTGGGAGGCTGAGGTGGAAGGATCACCTGAGCCCAGGAAGTTTCAGTGAGCTATGATCACACCACTGCACTCCAGTCTGGGCAACAGAGCAAGACCATGTCAAAAAAAAAAAAAAAAGAAAAGAAATGTCTTTCCTTTTTGGAAAGCTTGGATGACCACAAGGGGGTTGAGATTCTAAAAGCCGAGGGAAAGCTTCCCAGGGCCCAGCCTCCCCATACAATTCATAGGACAGGTCTGGAGTGAATGAGGACTACTATATCCATAAAAAGAAAGAGAAAGGAAAGACAAGACAATATTGCCCAATGAGTCAAGCGTGATCGTAGCACAAAGAAGCAGGGCACTCTTCCCCAGAGCAGGCCAGTTCAGAGAGGCGGTCCAGGGCTATGCCCCAGCATGGATCCCACCGTGCTCCTGCGCGGTGTCCCAGGGCCTCCTGGCACCTTCTTATCATCAGCCCGGGGCGAAATGCCAGACCAGATGGTAGGGCATCACTCCATCTCAAAAAAAAAAAAAAAAAAAAGGCCGGGCGCGGTGGCTTACGCTTGTAATCCCAGCACTTTGGGAGGCCGAGGTGGGTGGATCACGAGGTCAGGAGATCGAGACCACGGTGAAACCCCGTCTCTACTACAAATACAAAAAAAATTAGCCGGGCATGGTGGCGGGCGCCTGTAGTCCCAGCTACTCGGAGAGGCTGAGGCAGGAGAATGGCGTGAACCCGGGAGGCGGGGCTTGCAGTGAGCCGAGACTGCGCCACTGCACTCCAGCCTGGGCAACAGAGCAAGATTCCGTCTCAAAAAAAAAAAAAAAAAGAAAATCCAGTCAGGCAAGATGAATGAGCTTGAGAGAGCTGCTGTACAGCAGTGTCCTGTACAGTCAACAATAATGGATTGCACATTAAATATATGTTAAGAAGGCAGATCTCCTACTAAGTGTTCTTACCTCAATAAAAAAATGAAAGAAAAGAAAAAGAAATACTGGTGCTGATGCTGGGCCATCCCTCAATTTTAACGTGGTTGTCCTGGGGTGGGGCCCAGACAGATAGGGTGGACGTAGTGCAACCAGACACTTTTATGGCTGTGCTCTGCACTTAGTAGTAATTACTACTATTTATTGAGCACCTGGGATACTAAGCACTTTGTTGCTGTTTCATTGAGGCTTCCTAGTACCCTGTGAGGTTGTTGTTGTCATCCCCACCTGAGAATCAAGGAAACAAAACGTGAGGCCGTTTTCCTTAGGTCATCCAGCTGGAAGTCACTAGCGCCTGCGTTCAGCCCTGGTCAGCCTAACCCCAAAGCCTATGCTCTAGCTGCTGTGCTGTGGGACTCAGGCTCCTGTGGGACACAGACGTGGGCACCACATGCCCTTTCCTTCCACTTCTCTGTCCTTTAAGTTTTAGGGTCAATAGTGTAACTTTTCCCTGCACCTGTCCACACTGAATGGCCATCATCCAGATGGAAAAGGGGGTGGCTTGTGGCTCAGCATTAAGGAAGAACTTTCTGGCACTCAAAGGAGCTCCATGGTGAGATGGGCAGCCTGGAAAAGCAGAGGGCAACCACCACCATCCCTAAGAACCCACCACCCCTTGGGCACCCACCCCCATCCCTGCACATCCCCCACAATCCTTGGGCACACATCACCGTCTCTGGGAATCTACCACTATCCTTGGGCACTTACCACCTTACCTGCACACTGACCACCATCCCTACACACTCACCTCTGCCTCTGGGCACCCACCGCCATTCCTGAACATCTACCACCATCCCTGGGCACCCACCACCACCATCCCTGCACATCCACCACCATCCTAGGGCACCTGCTACCGTCCCTGGGCACCCACTTCCATCCATGCACACCCATCACTGTACCTGGGCACCCGCCACCATCCCTGCACACCCACCACCATCCTAGGGCACCCACTACCATCCCTGGGTACCCACTACCGTCCCTGCACACCCACCACTGTGCCTGGACACCTACCACCATCCCTGCATATCTGCCACCATCTCTGGGCACCCACTTCCATCCCTGCACATCCATCACTGTTCTTGCACACCCACCACTGTCCCTGGGCATATCCACCACTATTTCTGGGCACCGACCACCATCCCTGCACATCTATCACCATCCCTGGGCACCCACCATCATCCCTGTGCACCCGCTACCATCCCTGCACACACACCACCATCTCTGGGCACCCACTACCATCCTTGCACACGCACCACTGTCCTTGCACACCTGCTACCATCCCTGGGCACCCATCACCATCTCTGTACATCCATCACCATCCCTGGGTGTCCACCACTATCCCTGGATAATCATCTGAAAGATCTGTTGGGAGAGGAAGTGTCATCCCTCAGTGTAGTGTGTGTGTGTGTGTGTGTGTGTGCGCGCGCGCGCGCGCATGTGTGTGTGTGTGCTTGTGTGTACGTGTGGGGGGGGCAGAGGTGTGCAAGGGGGCTGGATTAGATATCCTGCTCTGCCTCTGGACCCTGAGTGGAAGGGCTCAGGTGGGCTAGTCAAAGTTCTGTGGTGGAGCTGTTTGTGGAAGATGAGCTCACAGAGCTGGAGTTCTAGAAGGCCCTCCGTTGGCCTGGAGCCTGCCTTCCCCATTGTTCTCTTAATACTGGGTGCCTGGGGCCCTGGCAAGGTTATGGGGGACATCCTGAGCTGAAGCAGGGTTTTGGGCCACTGCTGCTGCTGCCATTGTCACCATAGTCTCAGCTCTGCGGGGAGCACCCCTGATCAGTGAGCCCCCTTTCCCTTCTTCCTGGGGCTGTTAACAGGGGCCCTGGGTTGGTCTGGCCAGAGAGGGGTGGAGAAAAACAAGGTGGTGGTTAGGGTGGGGGTGTCCTGGCCTGGAAGAGTGACCAGCTGAGAGAGAGAGAGAGAGAGAGAGAGAAACTCTGGAGCTGCTGTGAAATGCTCAGGATGGAATTCCTTTTAAGTCACTTTTCTACAAAAAAAAAAATCAAAAACAGTCCATGTGTAGCAGTCAGTTTGGTTTCCTCCTCCACAACTTAGGGATATTAATCCCACTCCTTTCAATTGCTGAGAGGATTGGATGACATTAAGTTAGAAAAGCTCTGGGAAAGGCCTGGCACAGTGTTCAAAGACTTGACAAACTCCACCAGGTTGGCTGCCTCCTCCTTCTCACTCCCCTCGCGGTGAGGAGAAGGGCTCATGCCCCTGTGGCCACGCCTTTTGTGGACTTGAGTTTCAGAAGCAGCCACAGAGCAGCTACTCCATGCCAGCAACTCTGCAGATAAATAAGACTGGCCACCGTTCTTCAGAAGTTAACTTTGTGGTGGGAAAGACTGACATCTATTCCAGTCTGGTGTGACAGAGGAGGTGGAAGATTGGGTGTGTGAGAGTGTGGAGGGTGGTGGCCTGCCAGGAGACTCTCACTGGGGAACACACCTCTGATGAGACCCTTCAAGTATAAGTCAGAGTTAACCATGTAGAGGAAAGGAGAGGGTGAATGTTCTAGAGAGCAAGGTCATTGTGAGAGAACAAGGTGGCATTGCTGGAACATAACGTGTGAGCGAGGGAGTGGGCCGCAGGGCTGGGCTGTGAAGGGTCGTGAAGGGCCGTGTGGACCTCGAAGGGGCAGTGACGGTGGGAGCCATCCAAGGTGTCACAGGGCTGGGCTTTTCATTTAACAATTTGTTCTGATGGATGTGTATAGAATAGCTTGGAAGAGTGGTCGAGACACGATACAAGAAGACCATGAAGGAAGCCCGGATGGAGGTGTGAACCTAGGAAAGGACGGTGCTCTCGGAGGGAAGGTGGAATCCACAGGACATTGGGACTGATTGGTTGGAACTGGGTGAAAGATGTCACGGGGAAGGAGTGAAGAATGACATCCGTATTTCCAGTTTGGGTAAATGGGTGGCCTATCATGTTTTAAAGCACGTAAGGAAAGTCACAAGGCAGAAGCAGGCATTGATGGGAACAGTGGTTCTGTTTAGATGTGCTGAGTTTGAGGTGCCTGCAGGGCATTCAAGTGGAAGTGTCCAGCCAGTAGTTGCCTCTGAGGTCTTGGGGAAGATGCCACAGGGGTCACCAGCCTGCAGGCGGTGGCTAACAGCAGGACTGCCCAGAGGGTTTCCTCAAAGTGGAAGAGAAGAGGGCTCAAGGCAGGAAGGCCTTGGAAAGCAGATCAGCATTTATGGCCTGGGCAGAAGTGGATTCCACCAAGGATAAGGAGGAGAGTCAGCCAGAGAGGGAGGAGGAAACCTGGGAGAGGGGAGCATCATGGAAACCAGGAGAGGCAAGCCTTTCAACAGGGGGCGGTGGACAGCATGAGTGCGGCTGAGAGCTCCCATAAGACAGAGCCGAAGGGGGCCTCCTTGGACCCGCAGAGCAGTTTCAGCACGTGGTGGTGGCAGGGAGGCCAATTCACCAGATTGGAAAACAAATGGGAGGGGAGAAAGCGGTAATTTTCCCTAGGAGTTTGGGCGAGAAGAGGGGGAAAGAGACAAGGGAGTACCAGTCAGCATGAGACTTGAGGGAAGGCATTTAGAAGCTAGAGACTGAGAAAGTCTCTACGAGCAGGGGCAGGAGGAGCACGAGGGGAATGGTGCTAGCGCGCCGGGAGAGGAGGGACAACAGATGGAGCAAGGCTTGGAGATGAAGGACAAATCCAGAGCTTGGAGGGAAGATGGGCCTGCCTGGGAGTGGAGGCCCCGCACCCAAACAATGATGGGGTGGAGATGAGGGTGAGGAGGCTACTGATGAGTTTGCAAGTGAGCGGGGCTAAGGCAGAAAGAGGAAGAAATTCCACAAGTGAGGACCTTGCTTTTCTTAGTGCAGCAGGAGACCAGATCATGTTCCGGGAGCCAAGGGGTGGGACAGCGTGCCGTGCTCAAGGACAATGCCGAGAGTTTTCGTTTCCTGTGAGGGAAATGGGAGAGAGAAATCTGAGCAGAGACAAGCGCGAGTACCAGGGCTAGTTGTAGTTCATAACAGAAACAACAACTCACTTATTTTTAGTGCCAAGAGCTAAGCTGTGCCCACGCCGTTTCTCATTTATTCTTCCAACAATCATATGAGGCAGGTGTTACTCACGTCCTCATTTTATAGAGGAAGAAACAAGGCTCAGGGAGGGCCCAAAGTCAGAGATGGAGCAAGGATCGGGGGGGGCGGGTTCCAAGCCGGACCTTGCTGCAAAGCCATGCCCTCAACCACTTTGTCATCCTCGGTGGCATTCAAGGTCCCGTGGAGGTTGGAGACCAGGGACACTCATTGGCACAAACAAGAGTTTGTACAACTCTCACTTTTTGACTCTGTGAAGGCGGAGAGCCTTCACAGGTGTGGAGGTGCAGAGGTCAAGAGAGGCATGGGAAGGCTTGTCAGAGGTGGTGGGCAGTGGGATAGGAGCTCACAGAGGTGGGGAAATGCAGGTGAGGACAAGAAGCAGGGATGACCAGGGCAGGGAAGGGACTGGCTGAGACACAGTGGAGCCGGAGGGGACTAGGTCTGGGGAGATGAAGGAGCCCTGAGGCTGTGACACCCAGGTGCTAATGTCCTCTGTGATTTGGGGGACTGGCCACACACAGCCAATGATGACAGGGCAGGGAGGTCAAACCAGACAGGCAGGCTGGGCTTCCAGGGAGAAGGGCTTTTTGCAGGTTATGGTTTAGAAGGGGTGGTGGGGGTGGAAGAGACTCTCGGGACATCTCGGGGTCTTGTGTGTGGAGAAAGAGCAGCTTCCCCTTGAGCGGGCTATAGGGGAGCAATGTTCTGGGGAAGACCTTGTTTCAGTTAAGATCTGGAGATGGAGGGTCAATGCCAGAAGGGCTGTCCCTTGACAGTTGGGCTGAGAGACCCATGAACACACCGCCTGGCCATGCTCTCTGGGAGCATCTGCTCAGTGGGGCTTTGGATTTATAGAACTTTGTCTCTATCCAAACTTTGCCCCTTCCTAGTTGTAAAATCTTGAGCCTCAGGACTAAATAATCTCTAACATGTAATATGGAGCTTACAATAGGTTAGTTTTCTTCCTGTTTCTGGCCTGGGTGGTGTGAAGCAGGATGGGGAAGGAGAGGGGCTGGTCTCAGGGCAGGGTGACGCCAATCAGGAATGCAAGGGGGCTGATACGTGCTGCTAGAGCCTGGCCTTCTGCCCACCCCTTCTCTCCTCTCCCCTTTCCCAGGGGTGCACTCAAGCCCTGTTTCTTCTCCTTCTGTGAGTGGACCGCGGAGGCTGCTGAGCTGCCTGTCATCCCAAAGCTCAGCTCTGAGCCAGAGTGGTGGTGGCTCCACCTCTGCCGCCGGCATAGAAGCCAGGAGCAGGGCTCTCGGAAGGCGGTGGTGCCCAGCTGGGATCATGTTGTTGGCCCTGGTCTCTCTGCTCAGCTGCCTGCTACCCTCCAGTGAGGCCAAGGTCTACGGTCGCTGTGAACTGGCCAGAGTGCTACATGACTTCGGGCTGGATGGATACCGGGGATACAGCCTGGCTGACTGTGAGGACCCCTCTTCCTGGCTGGCCCTGGCTTCCCCACACCTCCCTGCCTCTTTCCCTCCCTCTCTCCTTCTCATTCAAGGGCTGTGGCTTTGGGAGCTTTTAGAGCCCTCCTGTAAACCGAAGATGATTTGAGATGGCAGGTAGAGAACAGCTGGCACTGAGTTAAACACGCAGTAGGCAGGCAGCAGGCAACCAAATTGGAGTCACCCCTTCATTTTCCCCTGCTGCTAAAGTCGGGGTCGAAGGAAACAAGCAGCTCAGTCCCCTAAACTTAACTATGGCCACAAGGATCAGACATTCATTCTGAAATTAGAAGACAAACTGAACAGAGCAGTCATGCCAAACTTTTCAAGCTGGTGGTAGTTTTAGATGGCCATGTGGGAAGGGCAGTCACGCCGGGGCTCATCTTTCCAACAGGTCCAGCACCCTCTATAGATTCCACCTGGGTCTTCCAAATCTTGTTACTGAAGATTTAGCACTTGTAAGCGGGCGCGGTGGCTCAGGCCTGTAATCCCAGCACTTTGGGAGGCCAAGGCAGGTGGATCACCTGAGGTCAGGAGTTCGACACCAGCCAGGCCAACATGGTGAAACCCTGTCTCTACTAAAATTACAAAAATTAGCTGGGCATGGTGGCAGGTACCTATAATCTCAGCTGCTTGGGAGGGTGAGACAGGAGAATCACTTGAACCCGGGAGGCAGAGGTTGCAGTGAGCTGAGATCATGCCATACACTGCAGCCTGAGCAATAGAGTGAGACTCTGTCTCAAAAAAAAAAAAAAAAAAAAAAAAAAAGATTTAGCACTTGTAGATTCATTCAACAAATTTATTGGGCCCTATTATGTGCTGAACAATGAGATAGTGGGAAGATTGCTGGGCTAAAAGTCAAGAGGCCTGAGGCCAGCCCCGACCCATGCTATTTGGTAGCTGGATGGGACCCTGGGTGAGTCGCTGTGCACCTCTAAGCCTCAGTTGATTGGTTTGCAAAGCAGGTGGGAGGGCACCTGCCCCAATCACCTTAATCAGGCAGGTGAGGCTCGGTGAAGCCAGCCTGGGACCTGTGCAGTGAGCACCTGGTCTGGGGTGGCCATAACTGTCTGACCCCCAGGCCTGTGCTCTGCCCTATGCAGGGGTCTGCCTTGCTTATTTCACAAGCGGTTTCAACACAGCTGCTGTGGACCACGAGGCTGATGGGAGCACCAACAACGGGATCTTCCAGATCAACAGCCGGAGGTGGTGCAGAAACCTCACCCCGAACGTCCCCAACGTGTGCCGGATGTACTGCTCAGGTAGCTGGGCCTGGGCCCAGGGCTGGCAGGAGTCAGGCCCTGCATTAGCTTTTGTTCCATTCCCAGTTTAGTTTGCTACCCCCATCTCTAAGTGAGGGTTCCCCACATCAGGCTGGGCCCACGGAGGAGAGGGAGATGGGACAAGGGATGAGGGTAGGTCTTTCATCAGTCTGAATTGGGGTCCCAGATAGGAGACTGCCTTAGGGCTATAGGAATGGAGGGAGGATTGTTTCTGATGGAGGGGGAGGGGGATAGGGTTGTACCTGTGCTTCCGGAGTGGTTGAGCAGGATTGGATTTAGGGGAGTGGAGTGTGTGTGTGTGTGTGTGTGTGTGTGTGTGTGTAGAGAGAGAGAGAGACAGACACACACACACTCACACACACACACACACACACACACACACACACACACACAGCTGGATGTCTCCTCCTCTCTCATTGTGTTTCTCTGCCTATCACCCCAGATTTGTTGAATGCTAATCTCAAGGATACCGTTATCTGTGCCATGAAAATCACCCAAGAGCCTCAGGGTCTGGGTTACTGGTAAGTAACTTGGGCTGGAGCCCCGCCGCGGTGGTATGGTTAGGACTGGTGGGCAGCAGCAGGGAACAAACCCCTTTCCTTCCTCACTTCTGGTTTAGAGCCCACACTGTCCTTCCTGTTCTTCTCTGTGCAGTGACTGGCAAATGCAGCTGATATGATCTCTCCTCTTCCCTGTTCTCCATCCTCAGGGAGGCCTGGAGGCATCACTGCCAGGGAAAAGACCTCACTGAATGGGTGGATGGCTGTGACTTCTAGGATGGACAGAACCATGCACAGCAGGCTGGGAAATGTGGTTTGGTTCCTGACCTAGGCTTGGGAAGACAAGCCAGCGAATAAAGGATGGGTGAATGTGAATGTGGCTCTCAGCTCTCAGTGTGTCTGCAGGTGCCATGTCAGAGCCAGAGCACCTCCGTTTTCCCTCACCTCACCTCACCTGTCCGCGTGGGCTGGGCTTCCAGTGGACTCCAGAAAGCCCAGCACCAGAGGCTTACCTCCATTTCTGGTGGCCTGGGGGCAGGTGTTTGGGGGGGCACCAGTGCACTTTTTGTCTACCACACCTGGCAAAGTTTGGGCCTAGGGTGGCCAGATTTAACAAAACAAATACATAACAACAAAAACAGGATGCCCCAGTTTAATTGAACTTTGGATATACAACAAATAATTTTAAGCATGTCCAAAATATTGCAAAGGAACATATTTATATTAAAACTATTTGACGTTTATCTAAAATTTAAACTTAATTGGGTGTCCTATGTTTTACCTGGCAACCATAGCTGGATCTAGGGCTGTGCACCTCTGGCTTGATTGGGAAGGTCCTTGGGACACTTATTTTCTGCAGCTTTGGTTGCAGATGGTGGTCACTGTGCTTTGGCCCTCCAGCTGTGACTACTAACACACACCCCTGCCATGCCGGGGTTGCTGCTTGGTCGCGGGAGAATGACCATCGGAGCTTCTGCTCTCACCTTGCTCTCTGGTGCCCTCTCATGGCAGAAGATTCAAGTGCCGCTGATAGAGGCGGTGCGCTCACTTTGCCCACTACTGCTAGGAGGTTGGAGGATGGGATGGGAGTGACCGTGGCTTTCAATCCGTGCAGTCTTCTGCCTTAGTCAGCACATGGGAAGCCCAGAAAAAGATAGCGCGGTCCCCTGCTAATCTGGAACGACTGCCTCTAAAGGAGGAAGGTGGGTGGGTCTCAGGATCACAGTGGATGTGGTGGCAACAGCAGCAGTTGCAGGGACAGGATGATGTGAGAGAAGCCTGAGCCCTGAGTTCAGATTGTAGATTCTTCTGGAAGGCTCCAAAGAAACCTGCAAGTACTGAACTGTTGGTTGAGGCATGGCTGGTGACTCTTAGGGAGAGGAGGGGACGACAATGTCGCCCCCCACCATCCTCCTCCACCTAACTAATTCAGCTACCCTGAATGCTTCCGCGTCAGCAAACACCAGAGGGGCGTGGAATGTCCACAATTAGCGAGGCAGGCCAGTTTCCTTCCCCTGCTGGTCTGGTCAAGATGATGATGAAACTTGAGAGCGACTCATGCAAGGGGACAGAGTGGTGAAGAACCCTGCTGGGAGTAGGGGCGTCAATGACTAATGGAGCTATTAAATCATAAGTAGGGAGAAGCTGCTGTCTTTTTAACATTAAGGCAAACACGGTGTGCCTACCATGTGCCATGCATTATCTAATCTAGACCCTAGAACAATAGCTATGATGCAGGTACCATTATGACCACCATTCCATAGACAAGGGGAAACAGAGGCTCAGAAGAGATAAATTTGCACCCAGCTCAGTGTGACTCCACATGTATGCTTACTCACGGTACTTCACTGAGGGGTTGTTGTTATGGTCATCTGGCCTGGGACTCATGACCCATCCATCTTTCTTTTTTTTTAATTTTATTTTTTGTAAGATAAATTTTAAAATTTATTTTTATTTGTACAACTTATGGGGTACCTGTGCGATTCTGTTACACATACAGATTGCATAGTGGTCAAGACAGGGCTTTTAAAGTATCCCTCATCTAAGTAATGTACACTGTCCCCATTAAGTAATTTTTCATTGTCCACCCCCCCATACCCTGCATTGTTCTGAATCTCCATTGTCTATTATTCTAGTCCTTTTTTTTGAGATGGAGTCTCACTCTGTCACCCAAGCTGGAGTGCAGTGGTGCAATCTCAGCTCACCGCAACCTCTGCCTCCCAGGCTCAAGAGAGTCTCGTGCTCAGCCTCCTGAGTATAGGCGCCCGCCACCGCGCCTGGCTAATTTTTGTATTTTTAGTAGAGATGAGGTTTCACCATGTTGACCAGGCTGGTCTTGAACTCCTGACCTCGTGTAATTTGCCCGCCTTGGCCTCCCAAAGTGCTGAGATTACAGGCATGAGCTACTGTGCCCGGCCCCTATTATTCCACTCTTTATGTCCATGTGTACACATTTTTTCACACCCACTTAGGAGTGAGAACATGTGACATTTGACTTTCTGTCCCTGGCATTTTTCACTTAAGATAATGACCTCCAATTCCAACCATGTTGCTGCAAAAGACATGATTTCATTCTTTTTTTAGGGCTGAATAGTATTCCATTGTGTATATATACCAAATTCTCTTTTTCCATTCATCCATTACACTTAGGTTGGTTCCATATCTTTGCTATTGTGAACAGTGTTTTGATAAACATATGAATGCAGGTGTCTTTTTGACATAATGGTTTCTTTTCCTCTGGGTAGATACCCAGTAGAAGGATTGCTAAATTGAATGGTAGTTCTACTTTTAGTTCTTTGAGAAATCGCCATACTATTTTCCACAGATGTATTAATTTACACTCCCACTAACAGTGTATAAGAGTTCCCTTTTTTCTGCATCATCACCAACATTTGTTGTTTATTGCCTTTTTAATAAGAGATATTCTGATTGGGGTGAGATGATATTTCATTGTGGTTTTAATTTGCATTTCTCTATAATCAGTGATGTTGAACATTTTTTCGTATAACTGTTGACCATTTATATTTCTTCTTTAAAAATGACTATTTATGTCCTTTGCCCACTTTTTTTTTTTTTTTGAGAAAGGGTCTTGCTTTGTTGCCCATGCTGGAGTGCAGTGGTTTGATCATGGCTCATGGCAGCCTTGAACTCCTGGGCTCAAGCAATCCTCCCACCTCAGCCTCCGGAGTAGCTGAGACTACAGGCATATGCCACCACCACACCTGGCTAATTTTTGTTTTTTTATAGAGACAAGGTTTCACTATTTTGCCCAGGTTGGTCTTGAACTCTGGGACTCAAGCAATCCTCCTGCCTTGACCTCTCAAAGTGCTGGGATTTTAGGCATGAGCCACCATGCCTGGCTTGCCCACTTTTTAATAGGATTGTTTCTGTTTTTGAGTTGTTCGAGTTCTTTGTACATGCTACATATTAGTCCCCTGTTGAATGAATAGTTTGCTAATATTTTCTCCCATTCTACAAGTTGTTTATTCTGTTGATTATTTCTGTTCCCATGCAGAAGCTTTTTAGTTTAAGTCCCATTTGTCTATTTTTCGTTTTGTTGCCTGTGTTTTTGAGGTCTTAGTCATAAATTATTTACCTAGACTAATGTTCAGGAGAGTTTTCTCTAGGTTTCTTTCTAGTATTTTTATAGTTTTGAGTCTTACATTTAAGTCTTTAATCCATCTTGAATTGATTTTTGTATATGATGAGAGACAGGGGTCATTTCATTCTTCTGCACATGGCAGAAGTTTTCCCAGCACCATTTGTTGAAAAAAGCGTCCTTTCCCCAACGTATGTTCTTGTCAGCTTTGTCAAAAATCAGTTGGCTGTAAATATGTGGCCTTATTTCTGAGTTCTCCACCCTGTTCCACTGATCTGTGAGTCTGTTTTTATACCAGTACCATGCTGTTTCGGCTACTATAGCCTTGTAATATAATTTGAAATCAGACAATGTGATGCCTCCGGCTTTGTTCTTTTTGCTTAGGATTGCTTTGGCTATTTGGGCCCTTTTTTGGTTTCATATAAATTTTAGGATTTTTTTTCTAATTCTCTGGAAAATGATGTTGGTATTTTGATAGGGATTGCATTGAATCTGTAGATTGCTTTGGGAAGTATGGTCGTTTTAATGATATTAATTCTTCCAGTCCATGGTCCAACCATCCATCTTTGAAGGATTCGTGCCTTCTACTTCAACTTCAGACTTCTGTTGCCTGCCTGGCCCGGTTGCTTCACTGGGTCCCATTCAGCTTGTCTGGGAGAGGAGCCCAGGAGTAGGTGTAGTGAAGCTCTTGGAACCAAAGAGAACATTGTTAAAGGATTTGGGGGCTGTGAGCAGTGATATGGCCACAGTCTCTTCAAGATGGGGCTGGGCTGGGATCAGGCCTGGACAAGGGACCCTGAAGGCCTGGGCTGGGTGGTTGACCAGGAGCAGGTGAAGACGGAGATGGAGAAGGAGTATTTAGGCAAGAGGGCCCTGATCAAAGCCAGCGAGGCCTCCCCTGTAATGAGGGCTACAGAGTGTTCAGGCCCATCTGAATGTAGAGGCCAGGGAGCCTCTACGTTGAGAGCTCAGCTCCTGAGGGACATGCTCAGGTTGGTGAGTGACCAGGCCATGTCCTGATGTCTCTCTCCTTCCATGTCACTCACCCCACTTACCATGGGCCATTCTTACCTCTTTTACTTTCTTTATATCTCTAGAAACTCTCCCTCCTTTCTATCCACATGCAGCTGCTTTAAATCAAGTCCTCATTACCTCTTCCCAAGGACAATTGCAATGGCTTCCTAAGAGCGTTCGTGTCTCTAACCTTGGTCCTTGGCACTCCACCTCCTCCCTCAGAGTCAGCTTTCTATCTTGTTTCTGCCTTGCACCCTAGGCCCAATAGCTTTTCTTATCTTTGGGTTAAAGTTTAAGTTCCTTGGCTTGGTATACAAGGTCTTTCATGACCAAGACTCAGCTGACCGCTACAGATTCAACTCTCACCTGTTTGGAAACTTTTGCTCTAGCTGGTTTGTGTCCTCGGCGGTTAGTTTCCCGAGGCTAGCATGCTGCTTCACGCCTTTCATCATCACCGACCATTCTTCTCCCATTCATTACACTCTGTCCCTTGAATGCAACAAGCCGTTTGCACCACAGGGTCTCTCTGTACCTGCTCTTTTGTCTTCCTGGAATTTTATTTCTTCAGATCTTTGTTTTGATTTTTTTTGAATTTCAAACTGTAAGATTTTTTATTACAGAAAAAGTTTTGGTGCCATGTGTTTGTCATAGCGAGTGAGTAGAATACAAAGATAACCAAAGGTAACCAGTGTTAACCCAGGGCTCACTTGTTCACACTTTACATTTCCAGTTTCTTAAATAGATTTAATTTTTGGCTGTAGACTCCTATCCTAGCTGTTTGATTGCTTGATACATAATTAAACCAAACATGTCTAAAGCCACACTCAATCCTCCTAAAACAATATCCTTACCTTACTTGTGTTAATTTTAGTATTCTTCTTCCAGTCACTCAAATTTGAAAATACTGTCATCTTTGACTTTTTCCTCTCCATTTGCCACAGCCATCCTATAAGGTCTCTGTAATATCTTCAACTTCCACTGCCCTTTCAGATCTTGTTGCTTCCAGTCAAGTTTGAACTGTGCCTCTCACACAGTATTCTTTTTTGTTATTATACTTTAAGTTCTAGGGTACATGTGCACAATGTGCAGGTTTGTTACACATGTATACATGATAACATGTGTTTTGGTTGAGATAGGGTCTCTCTCTGTTGCCCAGGCTGGAGTACAGTGGTGCGATCATAGCTCACTGCAGCCTCCTGAGTAGCTGGGACTACAGGTGGACGCCACCACGCCCAACTAATATTTTGATATTTTTGTGGAAATATATTTCCTCAGACCTTTGGGTGACGCTCCCTTTTTCTTCAGTCAGGTCTTGTCTCAGTTTCACCTCCTCAAAGTGACTTCTCTGACTGCTGTAGCTGAAGGAGTCTTTCCCCTCTTTGTCACTATCTTAGCACTACAGCATGCTCCATTATCTGAAATTATTCCATGCACCTCTTAATTTATGTATATTCCCTTTTCACTTGCCTATGCTAGATTATAAGCACCATGAGGGCAGAAAATTTGTTTGTTCCTTATATGTCTAGCACCTAGAATAGTACCTGGCACATTATACTCAATTAAAAAAAAAAAATGAACCTGTTGAATGCATGATTGATGCATGAATGAATGAATGGTAGGCACTCAGCTAATGTTTGCAGAATCAGTGAGTGAATAGGGCTTGATACCATCTAATATGCAACAATTGATTCAATGATATTACTTAAGCACTACCTATGTGCCAGACCCTAGGCATCCCTCCAGATGGACCCACTGCCACCCCCTGCCCCGTGCCCCCGGGGATCCCTCTCTTGGGGATATTCTATCCCTCAGTCAGGTAACCACTCTGGCTGCTTTTCATACAAGTCCTGCCTGCCTCCTCCTCGTCCATACGTGGTGTACGGTTTGGGCAGTTTGGGCAGAGGTGGAGCAATGGGGTTTTCTCCTTTTTCCTAGCCACCTGACCTTGGAAAAGTCACTCCACCTCTCAGAGCTCAGTGTTCCTCATGGGCAAGAGGAGCAAATGAAGGCCACCTTGGAATATTGTACCAATTGCACCTATAATCTATCATTGTAATCTATAATATAGAGCAGTGACGCACCCAGCATAGTGCCTGGCACAGAGTGGGGCTTCAGAAATGCTGGCTCATCTGGTTTTCCTGAGCTCTGGGGGTAGCAAGTTCCAACCTACCTGGGGAGGAATGGATGGGAACAGGACATGCCTGCCCCAGTGACCAGGGCTTCCTTAGGAGACCTGTAACTGTGTCCTTCTCACTGTTTGCTAAGAAGAGAAAGAGAAAGGGGAAGGTGTGAAGAGAAGGAGCAGAAGGGGAATGGTTTGGGAAAAGTAGTAGAGTCCTATGGAAAGTAGGGGAGAATTCAATGAATTTTTGTTACTTTTGGTAAGTCTCCCCCTTCTTGGATTAGTTGGCTCCAGGAGACAGATTTAAAATGGGCTTTTCTATATCTTTTGTGCTAAGAGTGGACTGAATGTTCCTGGGGATGATTGGCTTGCTAAGGTGCTGTCCCTTCTCTACCTGTAGGTACAGGCGAGGGTTGCAGATGCCCCTCGCAGCTGAAGGAGGCTTTGCGGGGTGCTCTTTCTTTGTGGTCCATGCCCTCAGCTGGGTATGGCAGTTTTTCTCCACTCTGAGCACTGGCCTGAAGCTTCTAGGGTAGGGGAACTGTGGGAGGTGGGTCAGTTAGAGGGCGCCCAGAATTTCCTGGACCCCATCACCTCTGTGCCTATGGCAGACATTGCAAACTGAGTACAAGCCTTTATCTTTACTGAGCTGGCATGTGTCCAGGAATCTTTTCTTTTTTTTTTTTTTTGGAAACGGAGTCTCACTCTGTCGACCAGGCTGGAGTGCAGTGGTGCGATCTTGGCTCACTGCAACCTCCGCCTCCCAGGTTCAAGCGATTCTCCTACCTCAGCCTCCCGAGTACCTGGGACTACAGGCGTATGCCACCACGCCCAGGTAATTTTTGTTATTTTTAGTAGAGATGGGGTTTCACTGTATTGGTCAGGATGGTCTTGCTCTCTTGACCTCGTGATCTGCCCACCTTAGTCTCCCAAAGTGCTGGGATTACAGGCATGAGCCACCGTACTGTTCAGGTGTTTCTGTACGTGCCTGTTGCCCACCTCTGCCCACCTAGACTGTGTCTTCTTGATATATGAATTCCCAGTACCTAGCTCAGTGCCTGGCATATAGTGAGCACAAAGAAAATGCTCGTGGAGTGATGGGGTCAGGGCAGAGACTCCAGCATGGTGCTGGGAAGTTTCCTTCCGGGAGGCTGGTTGAGCTGGGTGTGCTTTGGTGCCCACCAATCACTTTGTATTGGGCCTATTTTAACTCAGATAGAACTGCTTTTGTAAAGAAGCCACAAAAGGCAGAATTACACTAAAGACAAATGGCCTATAATGGTGATAAGTTTGCCACTTCCTTCAGAGGCATGGGGGAGAGGACAGCTTCAAGGAGGCAAAAAATCCGAATTCTCCATCCCAAAGCATCACTCACAGTCATTATCAGGGGGCGGATTTTCTTTTCAACAAAAAGCAAAACACCATTGTGGCCTTGCTCAGAAACAAATGAGATGTCAGCAGTGGGGCATGTTTGGGGGCTCAGTGGCAGCCAGCAAACATTATGCATGCATTCCCGGGTGCAGGGCATGCAGGGGGCATGTTCTTGAAGAACCAGGCCATGGAGGTGTCTGCAAAGTGGATGCTACGGTTGCTTTTTATGTATACAGGTCTCTTCCTTCAGCCTTCAAAATCTCCACATGCATAAAATAATTTTATGAAATCACGTTTCCAAGTTTTTGTGTTCATATTCATTTTCTGCTCATTCATTCATTTTGCCATCTGTGAGAACGCACAAGCTGCAGCAGGTGCCAAAGGTTTAAAAAAATTATGGCAGAAAACACTTAACACTGATTAAATACTATCTGTCCTTTTATTTTTTCTTCTTTCTGTAAATTGAAAAATGACAGTCATTATATGATTTTAGGAGAAGAAATGTTGGTTGCATTTTGTGGTACTGTGGTGTTCTTTTGGAGGATTGTTTAGCACTTTCCCAATCAGGGTGACTTTGCCTAGCATCGGTAGATCCCTAGAGGATCACAGATGGGCTCTGGGGGTCCATAACCCTCCTGAAATTCTATGCCAAAATTTTGTTAAGTAGCTGGGACTACAGGCATGCACCGCCACGCCTGGCTAATTTTTTGTATTTTTCATAGAGATGGGGTTTTGCCATGTTGCCCAGGCTGGTCTTGAACTCCTGAAGTCAAGTGATCCTCCCACCTTAGCCTCCCAAAGTGCTGGGATTACAGGTGTGAGCCACTGCACCCAGCCTGTAGGCAAAATTTTATGTATATCTATGTGACCATGTGCATTTTTTGGGGGAGAGAGTTTACAGCTTCATCTTATTTTTAAGAGTCAGTGATCCAAATAAGATTAAACATCAATGTTCTACAGGAAGAAAAAAGAAGAAAAGATAGAAAGTGTTTTATACACTTAAACTTATTTAATCCTCATAATAAGCCTGAAAACTAAGCATCAGCATTTCTGCTTTATAGATGGAGAAATGGGGGCTCTGAGCAGTCAATTAAATATTTGCTTAGATGCCTGACATTCACTTACAACTTCAATTCATAGACTGTTAGAGTCGGGAGGCACCAAAGGGATGATCTGTCCATTTTCATCTCCTTCCCTTTTATAGAGGAGGAAACTGAGGCCCATAGAAGTGAAGTGAACTGGGCCTAAAGTCATGTGGTCAGTTTGCAGCAGAAACAGATTAGAAACTCTGTCTTCTGGCTGGGCATGGTGGCTCACGCCTGTAATCCCAGCACTTTGGGAGGCCGAGGTAGGCGGATCACCTGAGGTCAGGAGTTTGAGACCAGCCTGACCAACACGGTGAAACCTGTTTCTACTAAAAATACAAAAAATTAGCCAGGTGTGGTGGCTGGCACCTGTAATCCCAGCTACTCGGGTGGCTGAGGTAGGATAATCACTTGAACCCAGGAGGCAGAGGTTGCAGTGAGCCGAGATCACGCCACTGCACTCCAGCCTGGGTGCGACAGAGCCAGACTCCATCTCAATAAAAACAAAAACAAAAACTCAGTCTTCTGACTTTGACCAAAGCCTTTGCCAACCCACTGCTTTATTCTTGAAAAACAAGTGAGTACTGGTTTCATCAAATGTTAAATTGAATTAGTAAGAGATTCTCCTCCTTCCACCCGTCCTCAAGCAGGGTTGGGTCCTATAGTCCTGTTTCATGTCCCCATGAACCTCATGCCCCCTAGAATAACCTGTTAGCCTTAGGAATACATAAATGCCTGCATAAAACGATCCCATGTGCTAAGAGGCTAAGAATCTCCAATGAGTGGAGAGAAAGGCATTAGCTCAAGAAATCAATCCTTGGCTTGGGAAATGTCTTCATAGCCTCTTGGGGGGCAAAGGAAAGAACTTGAAAGACTTTAGCCGTGACACTCCTCTCAGCATGGTGGCCAGGCCCTTCATCCTTCGGCACCTGCCTACCTCTCATGCCCCTTCATGTCTTTGCTTGGGTTCTCCGGATCTCTTTGTAGAAACCCAGGATCTTTTCTTTTCTTTTACCAAGTGCTAAAGTTAAAGTCCACCATAATGTTTTTTCCTTATTATTTTCCCCAAATCCTTTTTCAGAGCTGAAGAGTCAATATGCTTTCTCCTTTCCAAAAACAGCAGATTGAATGACATGTTTCCCTGTTTGTTCTGTTTTCTAGGAAGCTCAGAGGCCATTTTATTATTATTCATATTTAAAACATACAAATCTATTATGTTACAGTTTAGCAGGTCAGAAGTTAGATATAGGTCTCATTGGTCCACAATCAAGGTGTTGGCTGGGAGGCTGATGTTCTTTTTGAAGGCTGTAGGGGAGAATTCATTTCCTCGCCTTTCCCAGCTTCCAGAGGCCACTCCCACATTCATTGGCAACCCACATGTATCGACTACCCACATTCTTCCATCTTCAAAGTGAACAAGTTTGCATCTCTCTGACCCTTCTTTCATAGTCACATCTCCCTCTGACCCTGGCTGGAAAAGGGGGATCAATTTTGAGGACTCTGATTAGATTTGGGCCCACCTAGATAATCTCCCCCACTTAAAGTTGGTAACCTTAATCATTTTGGCAAAGTCCTTTTTGACAGAGGCAATTTTAAAGATCAGTAATTTAAATCTTAGATTACTAAGGAAATTGCTGATAACTAATGAAATAATTCAGAATGTAGCAATGAGGATGTTCATTTCAGCACAGATTATCACAGAAAACAATTGGTAATGAACCAAATGTCAGTCCCCAACCTACCTGGGTAATCACTGTTATGAATTCTCTCACCATAGGTTGGCTTTGCCTGTTCTCAAACTTCATATAAATGAAAGCTTACACTATGTGCTTCTTTCACTCAACATAATGTCTTTGAGGTTCATCTACAGGGTTGTTTGCACCAAGAATTCTTTGCTTTTAATTACTGAATAGTTTTCCAGCATTATGTATGACTACACTACAATTTGCTTATCCATTCACTTGACGATGGGCATTTGGATTGTTTCCAGTTTTTGGTAATCATGAAAAAAACTCCTATGAATATTTATACATAAGTCATTTTGTGGACATATGTTTTCTCTTGAGTAAATAGCTAGCAGTGGAACAGCTGGTTCATAAGATAGGTATAGGCACGACTTTATAAGAAACTGAGCAACTGTTATCCAAAGTGGTTCTTCTATTTTATATTTCCACTAGTAGTGTCTGAGAATTCTCATTACTCTACATCCATGCCAAATCTTGACTTCGTCTACCTTTTTGATTTTAGCCATTTTTGTAGGTATATCGTTGCATCTCATTTGTATTTGTGGTTCCCTGACGGATGATTTTGAGCACAATTTTATGTGTTTATTGGCCATTCATAGATAATCTTTTGTAAAATGTCTGAGTATTTTGTCCATTAAAAATTATTATTTTTTAACTTTTACTTTTGGGTTGTAAGAGTTGTTCGTATATTTTGGATTCAAGTCCTTTGTCAAGATACACGTATTGGAAATATTTTGTCTATACCGCCTAGAGTCTGTGGCTTACCTTTTCATTTTCTTAATGGTATTTATTTTTTAAAATCAACTTCAGAAGATATAATTTATATAAAAATGCATCCATTTTAATGTGCAATTTAATAAATTTTTACAAGTGTATACACCCTTGTAACAACTACCCTAATCAGATATAGAACACTTCCATGAACCCCCAGAATTTCCTATTTGCAGTCACTTCCTCCCTGCCAACCCTCAGGCAACCCCCAATATGCTTTCTGTTGTTATAAACTAGGTTTGCCTGTGTTAGTATTGTATATAAATAGAATCAGACAGTATGCATTCTTTTGTGTGTGGCTTCTTTCTCTCAGCATAATGTTTTTGAGATTCATTCATGCTTTTGCATGTATCAGTAGTTCATTCTTTCTTATTTCTGAGTTTTACTTCTTCCTGTCTTTATTATTATTTTTATTTCTTTTTCTTACCTTGCTGTATTAGCTAGAAACTCCAGTGTCATGTTGGAATAAAACTGGAGAGAGAGGATATCTTCCCTTGTTCCTGATCTTAGGAAGGAGGGTTCATTATTACACCATAATATATTAGGAATGTATTTTTCTTAAATGTGCGTGCCACATTGAGAAAGTTCTGTCTTATTTCTCATTTGTTGAGAGTTTTTATCATCAATGATATATATTTTGGCACATATACTTTCTACTTCTATTGAGATGATCACATGATTTTTCTCCTTCATTCTATTAACACAGTGAATGGTATTGATTGATCTGAAGAAGCTGAACCCAACTTACATTCCTGGGATAAACTCCACTTAGTCATAATTTATTATCCTCCTTATATATTGCTCTATTCAATTTGCTAATATCTTGTGGAGGTTTTTTGCATCTATGTTTATGAGGTATATTGTATTTAATTTACTTTTCTTATAATCTCCTTGTCAAGTTTTGGTATTGGGAGTGTGCTGACCTCATAAAACTAGTTATCAAGTGTTTCCTCTTTCTCAATTTTTTGAATTTGTATGGACTTGGTACCATTTCTAACTTAAATGTTTGATAGAATTTGCCAGTGAAGCCATCTGGACCTGGTGATTGTGTGTATGTGTGTGAAGATTTTTAATTATGAATTCAATTCCTTTAATAGATACAGAGACATTCAGATTTTCTATTTTTGTTCTTGTGCTAGTTTTGGTAAGTTGTATTTTTTTTCCCAAGGAATTTGTTCATCTAGATTTTTGAATTTGTGGGCATAAGGTTGTATGTAATATTCTCATCATTTTTTAATGTCTGTAGGATCTACAGTTATGTCTTTTCATGCCTGATTATTGGTAATTTGTATTCTATTTTTCCTTATTGTTAATAATTTCTAATTTCATTATGCTTTGGTCAGAAAACATCCTCTCCATGGTTTCATTTCTTTAACATTTATTGAGATGTTTTTATGATACTGGACAAGAAAAATAAATCAATGTTCGATCTTGTTGAATGTTCCACGTGCACCTGAAAAGTATATGCATTCTGTAACTGCTGGTGTACTGTTTTACAAAAGGCAATTAGGTTTAGTTGTTTAATAGTGTTGCTCGGCTCTTCTATATCTTTACTAACTTTTTCATCTACTTATTCATCAGTTATGAGAGAGGAGTATCAAAACGTCTAACTATGACTATGGATTTGTCTGTTTCTCCCTTTAGTTTTCTCAATTTTTGCTTTGGGTATTTCTGAAACTTATTAGGCATATACATATTTAGGATTGCTACATCTGCCGGATGACTTGATCCTGTTATCATTGTGAATAATCATCTCATACAATGTCCTTGTTTTGAAGTTTACTTTGCACGATAACAGACATGGCAGCTTTATTCTCTGACTATTTATCTTTTTCCATCTATTATTTTGTTTTCATCCTTCTACTTTTAACAGTCAGAATCTTTATATATTTAAGGTCATCTCTTTTTGAATGTGTTTTTAAGGTACATCTATTTGAGTGTTGTATTTTATCCTGTCTGACAATCTCTGCCTTTTAATTGGAGGGTTTGATCTATTTACACTTAATGCAATTTTTCATATAGTTGGGTTGAAGTTATCATGTTGTTCTTTGTTTCCTATTTGTCCCCATTTCTAGTTCTTCTTTTGTTCACTCTCTTCTGACTCTTTTTGGGTAGGTTGAATATTGTTTTAGTAGTTCATTCTATTTTCTCCATTGAGTTTCAATTTATACCTCTTTGTATTATTATTTTTAGTTGTTGCTCTAGGATTTAAAATATTCATCCTTAACATCACAATATACCTTGAAGTAATATTATCCCAGTTCACATATAATTCTATTTATATTGCTTCTGTGTCATATATTTTACTTCTACATCTGTTATAAGCACTATAATACACTGTTTTCTGGTTTTTTTTTTTTGAGACAAGTCTCACTCTCTTACTGAGGCTCAAGTGCAGTGGCGCGATCTCTGCTCTCTGCAATCTCTGTCTCCTGGGTTTAAGCAATTCTCCAGCCTCAGCCTCCGAGTAGCTGGGACTACAGGGATGCACCACCATGCCCAGCTAATTTTTGTATTTTTATTAGAGCCAGACTTTCACCATGTTGGCCAGGCTGGTATCAAACTCCTGACCTCAAATGACCCACCTGCCTCAGCCTCCCAAGTCACAGGCATGAGCCACTGTGACTGGTCACACTGTTAATATTATTTTTGCCTGAAGCAGCCCGTTGACTTTAAAGAAGAAAACTTACGTTTTATATTTATCCACATACATCACATAGGACAGTAAAGAAATACATAGGTTTTCCCAAGATAGGGCATCACACAGGAGCTCCTCCCTAAAGCTAAGACCAAAATTTATAACCTCAGTACAAAGAAGAATCAGAGCTAAATTAGTCCCATTTCACATTCCCTGGAAATGGCAAATAAAAATGACTTGAGATTGGACAGATTTAAAGAAACTCAATCATTAGTGATTTACAGCAATTAATTTAAAAATTGTTTAAATGTGCAGTCCAAACATACGTCCAAACACCTTTAGGCCAAGAATTAACAAAATGTGGTCCCAGAATGGTGGTGCCTTTAGTAGACTCACAAAAAAATTCAAATTCTCTTTGGCAAATTTTCTTCCTACTAATCCTCAAAAGTGCACAAAAATAATTTTCAAAGAAAAATGAATATTTGTCATTCAAAGGCATCTAAGTACACAAGGAAGTGATATTCCACCATTTGAAAGGAAAGCAGAAAAAGAGTACAAACAGATCCACAAAGGTTCATTAGTAGAAATATCACTGTTAGATTATAAAGCACATTTGCTTTAAAAAAATTAAAAAAAAAAGAATATATTTTTAGGAGACTAAAAAATTGATGTAGCAAATTTGAAAAGTAGCTTGTATAAAAATAGAGTATTTTAAATTAAAAACTCAAAAATAAACTCATCAGATTAGACACGGCCATGGTGAGAGTTAATAAATATTTCAGAATGCATTACAGATAATTTAAAAAAATGCAAAATGTGGACAGAATCATTAAGAGACATGGAAGAGACAGTGAGAAAGTGTAGCATGGGTTTAGTGAGTGTTCTCATAGAAGAAGGGAACTGCGAAGGGACAATATGTGATGGTATTTTGGCTGAAAGTTCTCTAGACTTTTGTAAGACACTAATCCGCATATTCAAAAATTCAATGCATGCTAAGCAAGCTACAATGGAGATAAACCTACACCTACATATCTCCTGGAGAAACCGTAAACAATCAGGAAGGGAAAAATATTTCAATTAGCACTAGAAAAATCAAATTACCTTTAATTAATCCTATTGAAATCTGAAAGAATGAAAGGTAAAATAAACAATATTATTTCTTAAGAATAATAATGCCATCCTGAAATTCTCAACCAAGAAAAATATTCATCAACGTATGGCTAAATGACATATTTAGAGACAAAAAACAAAACGCCACCAGCAGAATTCCACTAAAGAAACTAAAAAGAAACTCTGAAAACATGCTTCAGAAAGGTTGAAGTTCTGAAATCAAAGAATGAACAAAGAGCAAAATATATTGTAAACATACAGATAGATCTAAATAAAAAATTAGGTGTTGAAACAAAAAGATATTTAAAATTAGATAAGCACTGCAATATGTATGTTGGGAAGCAAATTATTAGGGCTGAAGTATTCAAAGACCCCTTAATTGTCTGACAAGAGCAGAAATGTGAGTATGACTTTGCAACTTTTTTTTTTTTGAGGCGGAGTCTCACTCACTCTTTCGCCCAGGCTAGAGTGCAGTGGCGCAATCTCGGCTCACTGCAACCTCTGCCTCCCAGGCTCAAGCAATTCTCCTGCCTCAGCCTCCTGAGTAGCGGGGATTACAGCTGTGTGCCACCATACCTGGCTAATTTTTGTATTTTTAGTAGAGACGGGGTTTCACCATGTTGGTCAGGCTAGTCTCCACCTCCTGACCTCGTGATCCACATGCCTCGGCCTCCCGAAGTGTTGAGATTACAGGCGTCAGCCACTGCGCATGACCGACTTTGGAACTTTAATAAATTCACTGGACATTATGCATTTCTCTGTTGTATCTAGGAAAACAATAAAAATAAAAGTCATAATTTAAAAACAAGACAGAAACTGATAGGAGAAAATGAGACATTATATATATATATACAACAAATTAATAAAACAAATTAAGTATAAATGATCCAAGATTAACTTAAACCTAAGTAGACAATGCTTCTGTTAAAATACAAAGACTGGCAAAATTAAAAAATCCATCTCTATCATAGTTACGAGAGGCAACTAATATATAAATTTACAGAAACTTTGAAGTTCAAATAATACAGATACTGTGTATATATGATATACATACAGACATATTACATGAATATAATTTTTTAAAAGGTTGCTATGCAGACAAAATAGAATGTAAGTTAGAAACATTTATTAAAATAAGTTAGTCTAACCAGTGTGATAAAATTTTTAAGTTATTAAGAAGACGTGATGACTTCAATGTGTATTAGCCTGATACATATATATATACACACACACCACACACTCTCTCTCACACACACACACACACACATTTAGAGAGAGTCAAATTATATAAAGCAAAAATATCAGAAAGTAAGTAGAAATGGATAAGCCCCTAAATCATTATAGACATTTCAAACACACATCTTTCAGTAACAGATAAAAGAAAAAATTAAAAGAGTAAGTTTTAAAAGAAGCTAGTGGATCTTAAAAAGGGCAAATGTTATATAAGGAACATGGATATTATAATTCATGTTATTTTCATGTTCATACAGAATACTTACAAAAATTAACATTTTCTAGACCATACCACAAATTCAAACAATTTTCACAGAAATAACGTGACACAGAATACATTTCCTAAACAAACAGCAATGAAGGTAGATATCAATACAAAAAAAGAAAGCTAGAAACATAAGTCTAATAATATTGGTTGGAAGCTATTTTAATGAATATTGAAATATTTTAAAGGTGAATAGTCAATATGAATGAACCAAACACTTTCGCAAGGCCACTAAGATGCATGTGTAATGTGTAATGCCTCCTTTAATAAGGAGTAAATCTGTAACATCACCTGGGCTATTTGACAACTGCAAAGTGAATGTGAGAAGGAGAGAAACAGTGAGAGAGAGATAAAACCAGTAAAATAAACATAAAGAATGAAGGAAATAGCCAGGCGCCATGGTTCATGCCTGTAATGTCAGCACTTTGGGAGGCCGAGGCAGGTGGGTCACCTGAGGTCAGGAGTTCGAGACCAGGCTGGCCCAACATGCTGAAACCTGCTGTCTACTAAATATACAAAAATTAGCCTGGCGTGGTGGCATGCACCTGTAATCCCAGCTACTCGGGAGGCTGAGGTGGGAGAATTGCTTGAACCTGGGGGGTGGAGGTTGCAGTGAGTAGAGATCACGCCACTGCACTCCAGCTTGGGCAACAGAGCAAGACTCCATCTCAAAAAAAAAAAAAAAAAAAAAGGAAGAAATAGTACATGAAAAAGCAGAATTAAAGCAACTGAGTATATATTTAAAAATGCAAAAGCTCACTTTTTCAGAAAAATATTAAAATATTAAATCTAACAAATATCTAGGTAGACTGATGGAGAAAAATACAGAAAATGCACAAAAAACCAATTACCTGGAATGCGAAGGATACAAAACGTCCGCAGTTGTAGATTTTAAATAAGCAATGACTTTGAGTTCAACCATGATGGCGTATATTGAAAAGAATCTCTCAGAAAAAAAGAAAAAGAAAACTGTTATAAAGCTATGTACAAAATGTTAAGCACTATTAAAGTCTTCCAATTCTACCAGTTATGGAGTTACTGGTCTTGGACTAACTCTCCTGAAAAGAAAAAAAACACAAAAACTAAAAACCTGGATAAAACAGCATACCGTGGGCACTGGCAATGTAACCAAGCAGGTAGGAAATGGGTGCTACCTTCTCTTTGTCAGAACATGAAGCATTCATACACTCTTCTCACCCTCACTCTCAACTTTTAATCTTAGATCTACTATTAAATGTATTCAACATTACTATCAATCCTTTGGTCAAAATTTCTTTACTCACATTTTGCTTGATGCACTTGGATAGACTGTTCAAGAAAGTGTGAGTAGTGAATTCCTCAAACTCTTGCATGTTTAAAATTACATTTTTGAACCTTGATGCTTGAAGTGTAGCTTGGGTAACAGGTGGGCTTTAAGCCATTTTGGCATGCAAGGGGTTGAGTTTATTAGGCATCAGCACCTCTGAAAATCGCGGGGATGCAGGCTTAATTTCAACACTATTCTAAATACTTGAAAGACATTATATAATTCTTTAATAAACTCCTGTGTCTCCAAATGGTTCAGATTAACTCAATATCCATGATTAAACATCTACAAAATCAAGGCACTGTTATTTAGTGGAGACTTGCTGGCTATTCTATGAGAGCAGGTATTGTTATTGTAATCTCATCCTCTCATAAAAGTGTATCATATTACTCATAACCAGCCCTTCATATTCTATTCCTATTTTGGTATTTTAAAATAAAATATATTTGAAACACTTGAATTCAAAGAGAGAATCTGAATAGTTTTTAAAATGTCAATGAAATGCCATTTCTTCAGGCTTGAACAACTAAAAATTGACTAAAGTGCTTCTCTTCAAACTTTCTGGAACATTTTTTATCTAAATTCTAAAACAATCACAATAGGTTTTAACCACAAATGTGAGAATATTCTAAACATTAGAGTGGAAAAAATTTTTAAATAATTTTATAGTAATTTTTTTATCATAGTGACAGTGTGCTAAATTTTTTTAAGTCAAATATTACTGTAGACATTTAAGTCAAGATTCTAAGAAGTTGTTCTAAAGTCCAAAATTTAGTTTCGTATACAATATTATATATATTTGCGTATAAAATTAATATATGTGAGCCATGTTTCAAATAGTTGAGAGATTATTATATCAAAGATTCTTGATTATATAAAATGCCAATTACTTATAGGTACACATGCTTTAAATAATTAAAAGGTAATTGTGGTTGATTCTACTCTTGCTACTGGCGTTTATATGGACATAATATTATGGTCTGAAGAATATTTAGTCAAATTTATCCCTCATATGATCAGAAGAACAATGCAAGATAGTTTACATCTGAAAGGAAAAAAAATCTTTATATAGTTCTGAAAGCCTAAATCATCAACAACTTGGATAATATTTAGCATAAAAATACACAAATATGCCCTCTTCCTAGCAGTAAGTACACAGTGACAACAGAATCAAAGCATGTGGCTATGTGCATGTTTATATTTCAAGATGCAGAGCACTCTATTCCTCTTCTCTGCCCTTTCTAGATGGCACAATTCCTCATGAATATAACTGCAGTCATAGGGAGGATTAGGGTGACCTGCCATTTGTATGCAATTGATCTCTATTTTGGAAGTAATTAAAGTAAAAATATATTTTTAAAAGATAATTTCAAATTTCAGTGCAAACTAGCATGGTTTCATCCCTTTTCTTTGTAACATTTTTTCTAAGGTGGGAAAAGGAAGGTAGGCTTTCGTACGATTTTTAATAATAAGTTTTCAAAGTGAGATGCAAAATGGTGGCGCCAACGCATTTCAAATCTGCTACATTTTGAATACACTTATTGGAGAAAAGATCTTCTCATCATTTTTCTCTTACAGGAAAGGAAATAACATGTACAGTTGACCCTTCAGCAACACGGAGGTTAGGGATGCTGGCCCCCCTGCACAGTAGAAAATCCACTATAACTTTGACTCCCCCAAAACTTAACTACTAATAGCCTACTGTAAGCCTTACAAATAACACAGTCAATTAACACATATTTAATATGTTATATGTCTTATATACTGTATTCTTACAAACATGCCAGAGAAAAGAAAAAGAAAATCATAAGGAAAATATATTTACTAGTTATTAAATGGAAGTAGATGATCAAACAGGTCTACATCCTCATCCTTTTCATGGGCAGGGTGTGGAGAAGGATGTAGAATTGTTGGTTTTGCTAAGTGGAACTGCACAGTTCAAACCCCTGTGGTGCAAAGGCCAACTGTATAGCTATTGAATAGCAATTTATTTTTAGAAATTAACCTCACTAAAATACTCTTAGAAGGATGCCAAGAAAAAAAATGAATAAGTATTTTTGGTTCATCTATTTCATCATTTCATTTCATCCTTTCATTTCATCATTTCATTTCCTCATTTCATCATTTATTTCATTTCATTTCATCCTTCATATCATTTCATTATTTCATCTCATCATTTCATTTCATCCTTTCATCATTTCATCTCATCATTTCATCATTTCATTTCATCATTTTACTTCATCTCATCATTTCATCATTTCATCTCGATTTCATTTCATCTCATGATTTCATTTCATCATTTCATTTCATCTCATCATTTCATCTTTTCATCTCGTTATATCATTTCATCATTTCATTTCATCTTTTCATCTTGTCATTTCATTTCATCATTTCATTAATTCATCACTTCATTTCATCATTTCACTTCATTTCATTTCATTTCATCATTTCATATAATTTCATCACTTCATATCATTTCACCATTTCATTTCATCATTTCATCTTTTCATTTTGTCATTTCATTTCATCATTAATTCATCATTTCATTTCATATCATCATTTCACTTCATATCATTTCATCATTTCATATCATTTCATCATTTCATTTCATCATTTCACTTCATCATTTCATTTCCTCATTTCACTTCACCATTTCATCATTTAATTTCATCATTTCATCATTTCATTTCATCTCATCATTTCATTTCATCATTTCACCATTTCATTTCATCTCATCATTTCATCATTTTATCATTTCATAATTTCATTTCATCATTTTGTTTCACCATTTCATCATTTCATTTCATTCATCATTTCATTTCATTTCAGTGACAGATGTATTTAAGTGCTAATGTGATGCCCAGGAGACACCCTATTTCCCTTTGTAAAACACCTCCTTCAACAAAAGGCAATCTCTCATGGCTGGCTAAGTCTACAGAGATACCAGCCTCTCTTCAACCACCCAATTTGATTTGGAACCTCAAACAGCACCTCAGTTTCATAAAAACCTAAAACATAAACACAACACTTGGTTGTAAATGAGCCAACAGTTTCTTGTCTCTTTCTCTGCTCAAGGCTTAAGGCCGTGTCTCCCCAACTGCGTTCAGTGGAAGAAAAGATCCCCTGGACAAATAAGTTTGAGAACTGTTGTTGCAGGACTTCTCAGAACCTTTAAAACACAAATCCTCATCCGCAGGGATCTTCAAGAGGGAGATGGCTGATGCAGCACAATTTTCTTTCACAAGAGCATCTTGCAGAATACAGTATGAGATACAGAAAGGCTGCATTGAGTCTTTTTAAGGGCCCGGGCCTTGGTGGGGGTGGGGTAGGAGCTCTCCGGATAGCATCTAATGAGTAGGAACATTCAGGTTGCTTTCTTTTTTTCCTTATTGGCAAAACTGTGTGTGCACCATGAATGAAGCTGGTCTCCCTTATCTATATCAAAACTAAACCCAAATATGAAATTATCCATATCAAAACTAAACCTAAATTGGGACTCAACACCTCCAGGAGCCACGCGGAAGAAAGTCCCACCACACTTTAAAGTAGCTTACCTCATCATATTTGCGGAAAGCAAAACGCTTATGACCAGTATGCTGCTAATACAAGTCTGCAGATAATGCAGTATGAAAAATTATTTTTCCCAATCATAGCTGGCATAGTCCACATTTTGCATTACACTTACCCCCCTTTTTAAAATTTTAAACACAGGTCTTTTTCTCTTCTTTTTTTAAATTTTAATTATACAAGACAAAGTCTCAGTATGTTGCCCAGGCTGATCTTGAACTCCTGAGCTCAAGCCATACATCCGTCTCCGCCTCCCGAAGTGCTGGGATTACAGGCCTGAGACACTGTGCCCGGCCTTAAACACAAATCTTAATTCATTCTTACAATTATCCTGAGGTTAGAAAAATGGAAGGGGAAGAAAAATGGCAAGGAGGTAGGCTGACTTCGGCTTCATTATTTGGAAGGACAGTTTGCTCGGTTAAAACACACTACTGCCCACAAATGCCAAGAAAACAGAAAAATACAGACTTATATAAATAGATTTTATATGTGACAGCAGTTTGAATGGAGACATTTTCAATGAAAATGACAAACAGCTGTGCTTCGGAATAATGACAACAAATTTTTTATCTCAACAGCTGTCCTGAGAGCACCTCTCTACATCTCTACCTGCATTCTGGAATCAGGGAGAAAGCCAAAATGGACGACAAGACACTAGATCAGCCTTGTCCAACCCTTTGACTACAAGGACTTTTCCGCCTATCTGTGGTGGTGGGTATCATGAAAATTATGCACAAACTTTTTTTTTTTTTTTTTTAAGCTCATCAGCTATCGCTGGCATTAGTGTATTTTATGTGTGGTCCAGGAGCATTCTTCTTCCAATGTGGCCCTGAGAAGCCAAAAGACTGGACACCTGTGCACTAGATCAAAAGGCTACTCCTTCTGGAAGCAATTGTAAAGAATTTCTGACATTATCTTGACATGAAAACCAACGGATAGTGGGACAGAATACAAAATCTTCAACAATTTTTCTTGTTGGTTTTTTGTTTTTTTTTTTTTAGTTAAGGTCTTGCTCTGTGGCCCAGGCTGGAGTACACTGGGTGCAGGTTCAAGTGCTCCTCCTGCCTCAGTAGTAGCTGGGACTACAGATGGGCACGACCACCCCTGGCTAATATTTTATTTTTTGTAGAGACGGGGTCTCACTATATTGTCCAGGCTGGTCTCAAACTCCTTGACTCAAGGGATCCAGGACAGGATAACAGGTGTGAGCCACCACACCTGGCCATGTGCATGAACTTTTAAGACAAACACAAGGCCCCACAGAAGTTAAGGTTTTCCCACCTAATTTCCAGGGGATCTTTTGGTGCAAGGATGAGAAGCCCTTCAAAGTACACAGACAACTCCAAAGATTCAAGACAGTTCATTCGGGCTGAGCCAGCCCACTGGGCAGACTGACCTTCAAGAAAGGCCCACCCATGACATACACCAGATGGTTCTCCAAGAATCTCTCCAGTCCAGGCCGGGCGCAGTGGCTCACGCCTGTAATCCCAGCACTTTGGGAGGCCAAGGCGGGCGGATCACGAGGTCAGGAGATTGAGACCATCCTGGCTAACACGATGAAACCCCGTCTCTACTAAAAAAAAAAATACAAAAAATTAGCCGGGCGAGGTGGCGGGCGCCTGTGGTCCCAGCTACTCGGGAGGCTGAGGGAGGAGAATGGCGTGAACCCGGGAGGCGGGGCTTGCAGTGAGCCGAGATCGCGCCACTGCACTCAAGCCTGGGCGACAGAGCGAGACTCCATCTCAAAAAAAAAAAAAAAAAGAATCTCTCCAGTCCTCAGGGTCCCTAAAGCACTGGACAGAGCTAGGAAAGCAAAACCATTTGCTTCTTCCTGCAGGAAACCCCTTGAGGTCAAGACCCCACAATCAGAGGAGGATGGAGTGGCTCACCCTCAGTCAACAGGCCAGACTCAAGGTGGTATAATCTCTTAACCAAGGGTGTGGGCCTCCAGGTCTGACTCCCAACCCAGTGCTCCTTTAATAACTACCCTTTGTTAATTCTCCTTAACAGGGGTTCCTGGCAAGTCAGTTCTCCCTCGGGCATTCAGTTTCCTCACCTACAAGATGAGAGGGCTGGACCAGATGGAAATTCGCGGGGTGGGGGGAAGGGATGTCCGCGCGCAGCCCACTCCGCCCACGGGCCCCGCGAGCCTCCATCCCAGTTCCCACCACGCACCCGCCCCACAAATCCTGCCCAAGGTGAGGGCTGGTCCCGGGTCCTCCGACTGCCGCATCAGCGAGTGCAGGAGGGAGGGGAAGCCTCCAAGGGGGCGACGCGGGATCAAGGACGCAACTCGGCCAGGAGTGAACTGGGGCCCGGAGGGAGGTGTCCGGGCCGCTCCTCGAGCCCAGCCCGGGTCCCCGACCTGCTTACCTCCAGGGTCCGTATCTCCTGCTGGGTGAGGTCGTTGGACACAGCGCACTTGGTGCACAGCCCGCGCAGGCTGCCTATGGAGATGCCGATGAACTTCTGGAGCTCCCGCACTGCTGCAGGCGCCTGGCTGGCCGCGGCCCCTGCGCCTCCCTCCCCGGCCGCCGCATCACCCCCGCCACCGCCCTCCTTCTCTCCCATCCAGGCGGGGAGACCGGGGCTCGGGGGCCTAGGCAAGGAACCCCCGAGCCAGGAGAGCTGGACCAGGAGCGCCCCTCGGCGCTGCCCGAGCCGGGACGCCGGTAGAGCTGGCAGCCGAGTCTGCCGCTCCCGCCCTGGCAGCGAAAATCCGCGGCGGCGGCGGCGAAAAGCCGGCGACCCCACCGCTGCGGCTCCCATAGCCTTTAAGTGGCGGCGGGGGCCGGGTCAGGGCGGCGGGGCATGCTGGGACTTGTAGTCCACGCCGCGCACCTGCCGCCGGCCGCCGGCCCCCGCCCTGGGGGCCCGGACCGCGCCCGCACATCCCCCCCGAACCCGCGAGCCCTCCTCTCCTCTCCCCTCCCCTCCCGGCGGCCGCGGCGATGCAGGCGGTGAGGGCGGCCCCGACTGGGAGCCCTAGATGGGGCTGCTCCGCGCCAACTCCTCCCTCGGGCTCCGACAGTCAGGGGACCGGCGTCTCCCCGTCCGCCTCCGCCCCCCCACCCGGCCTAGGAACTTCCCGCGACCCCCGGATGGGGCAGCGCCCCCTGGACGCCTGGCGGGTGTGCGTCCGCAGTTCCTCAGCTGCAGCCCAGCCCTGGAAGATGGGGACCAGGGAGGTTCCAGGATTTGCATGTGGGTTTAGGGGCTGCCATCTAGTGGGAAGGGGCTTACAGCACTTCTCCTGTAGAGCTGGCTCACAAAGCGCTCTGCTCTGGACTGCCTGAGCCAAAAGGATTGCTCAGGCTTGGAGAAAGACGAAGAGCTTTCTTCTGAACCGCATTTACCTACCAAAATAAGTGTGCCATTCCTCCGCCATTCCCAACCCACCAAGCCAGCCCAGACACGGGGGACAGCACGCTGAATTGTCGGTAGCTTCGGAGCAAGTGTCCAGGACTCAAATTCTCACTCCACCACTGTGTAGGGTGAGACTTCGGGCACGTTCGATTTCCTGTGAATGCCCGAGTCTCCTCATCAAATAACTCCTTCATAAGGTTCCTTTGAAGAATGAGTTAATACATGCACAGCATCTAGATTGAGTACTCGCATCTGTGGTCCCTGGATAAATGTTAGCAATTCTTACTATCTAACCTCAGATCTGAATGTGGCCCTGGACCCAAGTAGTGGCCATGGAGCAGTACAGTACTGCCAAGGACTGGTAGTCCTCTGTCCTCTGTGCCTTTCTGTGCCTCCTAACCCAGCAATCAAGCCTCGACCATCTGTTCACCCTCCCCTCCCATTAATTCACCCCATGTGTTCTATTATCTGGCAAAACTGAAAAACCAAGTCTCTGATCAAAGCTCCCACACCTTCATACTTTCAACATCTGTCAACCAGAAAAAAATGTCTCCCCTCTGAATTTTCTCTTGTAAGCTGCTTGATTGCAGAAGCCACTAGCTATTGTATCCTCTTTATAGTGCCAGATGTATAGTGCATGGGACACAATAAAGGCTCCAACGTGCCTCAGGAGCTCTTTCCACGGGTCGTGCGGGATGTTTCTTTTACCTCTCAGGCCAGCCAAGGGTGTGTGTGTGTGTGTGTAAATAGTTTTTTTTTGGTTTTGTTTTTGTGTTTGAGGATGAGAATTGGACAGGAGGTGGGATCCAAACATTATAGACCCTAAAACAATCAATACTAGGTGGCAGTTTATATTACACCTTCCTTTAATGTTTATATTACACCAGCCTTCGAAATAAATTAAGGGCTGGGCACCGTGGCTCATGCCTGTAATCCCAGCACTTTGAGAGGCCAAGGGGGAAGGATCACTTAAACCCAGGAGTTCAAGACCAGCCTGGGCAATATGGCAAGCCCCTGTCTCTAAAAAAAATAATAAATTTTTAAAAATCAGATCTAGAAAGCAAAACTATAACTTTAAAATTTGTTTTTGCAAATTAACCCCTCCTCTGGAGATTTTCCAAATGCAAGGAGGTTCCTCCCTAACCCCTGGCCTTTCCCATTGAGAGTCATTGATCCAGTCCTCACTCAACTTATAAAAAGACCCCCTGCACGATATTATGAATTTCTCAACCTGTTACCTTAACCCCACCCGACTCCTTGCGAAGTAGTAACTATTATGAAAGAGAAACTAGTTGTGGTTCTCAAACTTGAACATGCATCAGGATCACCTGGAGGGCTTGTTAATTCCCTCACCTCTATAGTTTCTAATTTTGTAGATCAGAGGACAGAGCAGGAGAATTTGCATTTCTATCAAGTTCTCAGGTGGTACTGATGTGGTTAGTCTGAGCCCAGTCGCAAGTCTATACTTTGAGAAGCCTAGGTACAGAGGAAGGTCAGTGGGCAGAGAACTATCTCAAGGGACTATCCACAACCCAGCCTGGCTGGTTCAGAGCCTCTGTCCAGCAGCCAGAGCTGCCAGGCTTGAACGACTCAGTCATTCTAATGCAATTCACAGAAGACTTTTTTTTTTTGAAATGGGGTCTTGCTCTGTCACTCAGGCTGGAGTACAGTAGCATGATCATGGCTCAGTGCAGCCTCGACCTCCCAGACTCAGGTGATCCTCCCACCCCAGCTTCCCAAGTAGCTGGGACTATAGGAGTGTGCCACCATGCCCAGCTAGCTTTAACTTTTTTTTTTTTTTTTTTTTTCAGAAATGGAGTCTTTCTACACTGCCCAGGCTGCTGGTCTCAAACTTTCGGGCTCAAGCAATCCTTCCCCTTCAGCCTCCTGAAGTGCTGGGATTATAGGCGTGAACTACCATGCCTGGCTCACAAGAAATTTTCTGCTAAGTGCCTATTTATGCACTTACATCGAACTTGTTATTGCCACTGGGGCCTGGTCATCACATTCTCCCTCTAGGGTCACTTTATGTGGGAAGCCACATCCTGAGAAGAGCCACTGCCAGCTTGTGGCATTCATGCCCACCCATGTCACCACAGGGGTGATGTCAGAGCCTGAGACTGGACAAATGCCAGCTCCCTGTTACTCTCCCGCCAGGTTCCATGCAGCGAGTCTCTCCTCTGTGGATACAATCTTCCCTCTGATTATCCAAAGCATTCAGCAGGCCACGGCTTTCCTTCCTCGCAGATGGCCTCCAGCCTTCTTGCCTGGATTTGAGTCATCTGTCAGCCACGAGTTTACAGAACTGCCCCTTAGAGGTGGAGAAACTTTTTTGTTTTGTTTTTTGTTTTTAAGAGGCAGGGTCTTGCTCTGTTGCCCAGGTTGGAGTGCAGTGGCGCGAGAAAGCTCACTGCAGCCTCGAACTCCTGGGTTCAAGCCATCCTCCTGCCTCAGCCTCCTGAGTAGCTGGGACTACAGGTACCTGCCACTGCATCTGACTAATTTGTAAATTTTTTGTAGTGACAGGGTCTTTCCCTGTTGTCTAGACTGGTCTCAAACTCCTGTTCTTGGCCTCGCTCTCCCAAAAGTGCTAGGATTACAGGCATAAGCCATGGCACCTGGCCGAAATAAGGATTTTTAAATAATCCCTTCATTCGTCCTTTTAACATTCAGTAAGCATTCATGAAGTGCCACGTACATGGCAGGCCCTGTTCTGGGCTCTGGAAAAGAGTAGCGAACAAAACCAAGATTCTTACCCTTAGGGAATTTATGCTGTGGTAAGAGGAAACAGACAAGCAGATAAATGTACAGTGTGTTAGTGGTAACAGGTGGTATGGCACTGCAGGGAAAGGGACGGGGAATATGGCCTTTACAACTTTGAATAGAGCTGTTTTAGAGAGTGGGGTAGTCAGCTCTGTCTCTGAATCGCCGTATGACCTTTGGCGAGTCTTATATGACCTCAGGCAAATCTCCTAATCTGGTAGTGCAGCTTCTTATTTGCAAGATGGTGGTAATGTTTTATGAGGATGAACAGATTATGTAACACAAAGTAATGGTCATAAAATAAGAGTTCAGCATATTTAATTATTCGAGAAATATTTACTATATGTCTACTGAACTTTTCCAAATGCTTAACTCATTGAACTATGCATTACTTTCTTCCCCACCTTCCAGAATAAATCTCTTTTAGTTAGATGAATTCATCTATGTGTTGATTCAGGGTTTCAGCATCACCTCCAGGTTCTTGAGGCTTTTTCTGAGGCACCTCAATAGAGACAGTTTGCTTACTCTCTCCTTTCTCTCCTCTGTCTCAGGTCCCTCCATTGCTTTTCCCAGCTTGTCTGCATCCAAACACCAACAGCAGCGGTGGGAGCATTTTCATGCACAGGCCCATGAAACATGAAGAGGACACTTACCATGCGCCAGGCTCTGGGGTAGGCTCAGAGCAAAGGAAGCCAAGTCCTTATCCCTGTGGAACATACATGAAGGGAAGGACAGGAAATGAATGCCAACAAATATATTACCAAAATAAACTGAGAATCATAAGCGCTATGCAGAAGAAGAAAAAAGCAAATAGCCGAGAGTCTCTGGTGGCTAAGGTACTTTACTAGGTGAAGTGGACAGAGAATTACTATCTCACCATTGAACTAAGATGTAAATAAAGAAAAGCAAACCATGTGGAATGTTCCAGGAAAGAAGCACTCCAGGTACTGGGAACATCACGTGCAAAGACCCTGAGGTAGGAGCAGCTTGGCATACTCCAGGAACAGAGTGAAAGCCAGAGGAGCCATAGCAAGATGAGGGAGAGGAGCAAGGGCTGGAGATGACATGGGAGAGCTATGCAGGGGCCAGATAAAGTGGGACATGGGAAGGAAGTTTGGATTTTTCTCCAAGCCTTTGTTACTCCTAATGCAGTCCAGGAGCAGCAGCAATTGCATGACCTGGGAGCTTACTAGAAACGCAGTCTTGAGCCCAACCCAGATAACTGAATCACAAACTGCATCTTAGCAAAATTCCCACATGACCCAAAAATACATTAAATTTTTAGAAGCACAGTACTCTAAGAAAGCCATGTTCTTTGCAGGTTGCACAGCAAGTTAGTGCAGAGCTGGGATTTGAACCCAGCAGGCTAGCTCTAGGAACTGTGTTTCTAACCACTGCACTGCCCTTTCCCTCACCTCACAGGTTCTCCAACATCTACTGAGGACCTACTATGGCCCACTGCCTGTCCTATGCTTTATGCATAGGGAAAGTCTGTGTATTGAAGGAGCTTTCAGCCTAATTAACAATTTCCCTGTGGGTGGACACTTAAAGTCTTTTCTCCTTTTAAAGATAGCTTCTCGGCTGGGCGCGGTGGCTCACGCTTGTAATCCCAGCACTTTGGGAGGCCGAGGCGGGCGGATCACGAGGTCAGGAGATCGAGACCACAGTGAAACCCTGTCTCTACAAAAAATACAAAAAAAAAAAATTAGCCGGGCGTGGTGGCGGGCACCTGTAGTCCCAGCTACTCGGGAGGCTGAGGCAGGAGAATGGTGTGAACCTGGGAGGCAGAGCTTGCAGTGAGCCGAGACTGCGCCACTGCACTCCAGCCTGGGCAACAGAGCAAGACTCTGTCTCAAAAAAAAAAAAAAAAAAGATAGCTTCTCGAGGAATGAAGCTTTTGTAATCTCAAAGCTGGACAAAAACTGTGCATCTAGTGGGTCAGAAGTTCTGCTTCATAGGCTGGGAGTGGTGGCTCATGCCTGTAAACCCAGCACTTTGGGAGGCCAAGGTGGGCAGATCACTTGAGGTCAGGAGTTCGAGATCAGCCTGGCCAACATGGAGAAACCCCGTGTCTGCTGAAAATATAAAAATTAGCTGGATGTGGTGGCACATGCCTGTAATCCTAGCTACCCAGGAAGCTGATGTGGGAGGATTACTTTAGCCTGGGAGATGAATGTTGCAGGTGAGCCGTGATCACACCATTGTACCCCAGCCTGGGTGATGAGCGAGACCCAGTCTAAAAAAAAAAAAAGTAGTTATGTTTCATAGCTCTTGTTCATGCTTTCAGATTGCTTTCCAAAAGTGCAGAGTCCATTTAAACCACAAGCACCAGTGTGTAACTGCGAGTGACAATCTCGCCAGAACCTCACCAGCACTGGGCATTGTCTTGCCAAAAAAGGTTTGGTACTCCGTGAGTTCCACAGGCAGCTTCTTCCTCTGTGGGGTTCACATCCCAATCCAGTTGCAAATGGAGGGAAAAGTTTGTTAAAGGTGGATGGAATATTAAGTGACAGAGAGGATGGAGGATACACGTACGACTATGAAGTGGGCCAGATTCACGGGGCATTTGCACTTAGACTGGGAAGAGTACTATCTTTCCTGGGTCTAATCTGAAAATGTTCCCTTGAGGCAATGAGATTTCAAGAGCAAGAGGCTCAGACAGAGAACATATAACTTTGAGTTGAGATGTGCAAGTAAAAAAGGAAAGAAGACAGATTGGGAACATTTCTCCCCAAACATCCCACAGATAATAAATACTCCACATTATCATTTAATGTCACCAACCTCTCTTGTTCCCATCGCATTGTATTATAATTGTTTATACATCTGTCCTGTGAGCAGACCAGGAGTCTAGACAGTTTCCTGACGTAGATAGTGACGCACTTTGTGTGGCATGATGTGCCAGACACACGGAAGATTCTCTGAGAACACTCGTTGAACTGGTCTGAACATCTCACACTATTGTATTATGCTGGTTCCTAACACTCATACTGCAATATAATTCTGTGAAGAAGAATCACGTGCACTCTTTTCTTAGTGGGGCAGCAGGGCAGGGGGCAGGTGGGAAGAGGTGAGCAAGAGCGAGGCAAAGCTTGAAAACTGTGCAGGGGCCAGGTGCAGTGGCTCATGCCTCACACCTGTAAACCCCACAATTCTGAAGGTTGAGGCAGGTGGATCCCTTGAGCTCAGAAGTTTGAGACTAGCCTGAGCAACATGGTGAAAACCCGTCTCTATCAAAAAAATAAAACAATCAGCTGGGGTGGTGGTGCACTCCTGCAGTCCCAGATACTTGGGAGGCTCAGCTGGGAGGATCACTTGAGCCCAGGAGGTGGAGGCTGAAGTGAGCTGAGATTGCACCACTGCACTCCAACCTGGGTGACAGAGGGAGACCGAGTCTCAACAAAACAAAACAAGGTATGGGCGCGACGGCTCATGTCTGTAATCCTAGCACTTTGGGAGGCTGAGGCGGGTGGATCATGAGGTCAGGAGTTTGAGACCAGCCTGGCCAAGATGGTGAAACCCCGTTTCTACTAAAAATACAAAAGTTAGCCAGGCATGGTGGCGGATGCCTGTAACCCCAGCTACTTGGGAGGCTGAGACAGTAGAATCGCTTGAAACCAGGAGGCAGAAGTTGCAGTGAGCTGAGATCGTACCACTGCACTCCAGCCTGGCGACAGAGCAAGACTCCATCTCAAAACACAAACAAACAAACAAACAAAACAAAACAAAAAACTGTGCAGGTTATGGCAGAAGTCCACTGTCAGAAATACTCAGAAGCCCTCAGTACTAGGGAGAACATGGAACGGAGTTTCTGTTCTTTATTTCTCTTGTCTCACCCCCCAAGGCCTGGATCGAAGCCCAGTGCACAGAGGGGTTCCACAAAACTGCACCAGTAACCTGGCATCACCAGGGTGGACCCCCAGATGAGGGTAGGCCCCAGCCTGTATTGAGACAATAAGCAGTCAGAGTCCTGCAAAACTAGGCCCAGCAACCCAGCCTGCAGCAGTGGAGATGCATTGATTTGCATCTCAAAATAAGCTGCATCTGTATCTTTGCCACTGCTTCAAAAGGAGAGTAAAAAGGGGTTGTTAGCAAAGCTGGTGGGCAGGGTTGCAAAAGGAGGCTGAGTCTGTGGCTAACTGGGTTGTGCGCCGCATCAGACATTTGTTCATCTGTCCTAAGAGCCTGAGGGTGGTGGAGATGTTTGATGACAAATGAGGTGGTTGAGGGGGTCGGGGTGCCAGAAGGACCACAGAGGCCACACGGGAAGACAGAAGCTTTAGATGGGGCTGCTTCCTGCCCTGGGGATGAGGAACAGGCGAGGGGGCGGTGAGCAGGTATCAAGGGAGGGGTGACTTGAGGCTGACAGTGCACTCCTCAGAGTGGCAATTCCATGCAACCTGCTGTGCGCCTGTCAGCCTCTTGTCATCACAAACTTTTAGAGAGCCCAGAAGACGCATGCATGTCTCTGGGCTCACAGATCCACGTGTAGAAAGTTATTCTCCATGGAGGTTCCCACAGCACACACCCAGACATGTACCATAAAGCAAATCTCCCTAACTGTCCAGCCATAGGGAGGACCAGGTTCACCATGTGGCAGGATGTTAGGAGCCTTTACAAAGAAAGCCATGAAGTTGTAGGAAGAGAACACAGAAGTTCCAGAATCGTAGTTCAGTGATTATAATTGTATATATGTATATATATATATACACATATATACAAACGTGCATATATACATATATATACACATATATACAAACGTGCATATATACATATATATACACACACTTACATATATATAAAATGTGTTGCAAAGCTTAGAAGGATGGATTTATACCAAACTCTTTTTTTTTTTTTTTTTGAGACAGAGTTTCGCTCCTGTTGCCCAGGCTGGAGTGCAATGGCACGATCTTGGCTCACTGCAACCTCTGCCTCCCGGGTTCAAGCAATTCTTCTGTCTCTGCCTCCCAAGTACCTGGAATTACAGGCATGCACCACCACGCCCTCCTAATTTTGTATTTTTAATAGAGACGGAATTTCTCCATGTTGGTCAGACTGGTCTCAAACTCCCAACCTCAGGTGATCAGCCCGCCTCAGCCTCTCAAAGTGCTGGGATTACAGGCGTGAGCCAGTGAGCCCGGCCATATACCAAACTCTTAACAGTGTGAACCCAAAATATCTGAGACAGGTCTCAGTTAATTTAGAAAGTTTATTTTGCCAAGGTTAAGGACGTGCCCATGACACAGCCTCAGGAGGTCCTGATGACATGTGCCCAACGTGGTCGGGTTACAGCTTGCTTTCATACTTTTTATTTTTTTCTTTTCTTTTCTTTTCTTTTTTTTTTTTTTTTGAGACAGAGTTTCACTCTTGTTGTCCAGGCTGGAGTGCAACGATGTGATCTCAGCTCACCGAAACCTCTGCCTCCTGGGTTCACCCTATTCTCCTGCCTCAGCCTCCCGAGTAGCTGGGACTACAGGCATGTGCCACCACGCCAGGTTTAATTTTGTATTTTTAGTAGAGATGAGGCTTCTCCATGTTGGTCAGGCTGGTCTCAAACTTCCGACCTCAGGAGATCCACCTGCCTCAGCCTCCCAAAGTGTTGGGATTACAGGCATGAGCCACTGCACCTGGCCACTTTCATACATTTTAGGAAGACAATACATCAATCAATACAGGCAAGGTTTATATCGGTTTGATCTGGAAGGGCAGGACAATTCAAAGTAGGGCGCAGCTTCCAGAGGTCAGATTTTAAAACTTTCTGATTGGCAATTGATTGAAAGAGTTATTATCAGTAGAAAGGAATGTCTGGGTTATGATAAGAGGTGGTGAAGACCTGGGTTTTGTCACGCAGACGAAGCCTCCAAGTAGCAGGATTTAGGGAGAATAGACTGTATTGTTTCTTATCAGACCTAAGGTCCCCGTTGATGTGGATGCTGAAGGGTATAATGAGGCATCTCCCACCCCCTCTTCCATCATGGCCTGACTAGATTTTCAGGTAACTCTGGAATGCCTTTGGCCGAGAGGAGGGGTCCATTATTTTTGGTTTACAACAGTGAGAAGTGAGTTGGAGGAGAATTGGACTTTTATTTGGGTTATATTTTATACACATCTCTATTGTTTGGATATTCTGCAGCAAACATTAAAAAATTTTTTTAATGCTAAAGTAAAATTGATGCCTTCAAGTCTATGAACACTGTCATCCCAGCTGTTGCCTCTTGATGGCTGAACCTTATTCAAAGTGGCCAGGGGAAGTAAGTGATTCAATGCTTATGGCTGGCTCAGTCACCCAGGGCACAGAGAAAGGTAGGGGAGGCTGCAAAGAGTATCTGGAGACACAGAGATTAATCAGGACATGCGGTAAGTCCAACTTGGGACACTTTTCTAAGAAAATCATCTGCCATATGCTCAAATATTTTTTACAAGGATATGGACGGCAATATTACGTACTGTTTCAAACAAGCCAACTTAAATGTTCAACAGTAGAAGATTCGTTAAATAAAAAATATTATGTCGGCTGGGTACGGTGGCTCACAAGTCATCCCAGCACTTTGGGAGGCTGAGGCAGGAGGATCACTTGAGGTCAGGAGTTCAAGACCAGCCAGTCCAACATGGCAAAACCCCGTCTCTACTAAAAATACAAAAACTAGCTGGGCATGGTGATGCACGCCTGTAGTACCAGCTACTGGGGAGGCTGAGGCGGGAGGATCACTTGAGCCCAGGAGGTTGATGCTCAGTGAACTATGATTATACCACTGTGCTCTAGACTGGGTGACAGAATGAGACCCTGCCTAAAAAAAAAGAAAGATCTTGGCTCACTGCAACTTCTGCCTCCCAGGCTCAAGCAATTCTTGTGCCTCAGTCTCCCAAGTAGCTGGGACTACAGGCATGTGCCACCACACACAACTAATTTTTTGTATTTTTCATAGAGACGGAGTTTCACCATGTTGGCCAGGCTGGTCTTGAACTCCTGGCCTCAAGTGATCTGCCTGCTTCAGCCTCCCGAAGTGGTGGGATTACAGGCATGAGCCACCATGCCCGACCTAATTTTGTCTCTTTTTAATCTATCCCACCATACAGCACCAATATAATTTTGCTAAAGCTCAATCAGTTTCTGTTTCTCTCCTTTTAAAATCTTGCGAACATTCTGCATTGCTTCTGGTATGAACTGGAAGCTTCTCTGTCACCTGACCCCTGTCTACCTCTTTGGCCTCGTGGCTTGCCGTGTTCAGACTTCCTGAAAACCAAGACTCAGTGTTTTTACACTATCTGTGGTTCCTTAAATGTGCAACTCTCTTTCCTGCTTTTGATGAAGGAGGTGTTGACTTGATAAACACAATTCCTCAGTATATCACAACACTATGGAATTCATCCTGAAGAATGCTGCACTCTGGGTAATTGTGTACTTGTTTCTTCAATCCACAATTCAGCTTCTGCTCCCATTTCCCCCAAAGTGACTTGGATACCATACTAGCAAAACCACACTACTTGCCTCTTCTTGGTTTATTATCCGGCAAAATGACCCTATGTTCCAGCTCTCCTTGGCTTTCCAGTCTCCACATTTGCCCTCTAGGAGTTCTCTAGTTCTAGGCATCCCACCTCCTGGAGGCTATTTCTTTGCCTCGACACCCAGTGGTCTCCCCAACACTCTAGGAGCGGCCAGGATGTCCAGATTGACTGCCTCTCTACCCTGCTCCTCCGCAGGTTGGTAATCTCTTCTGAGAGTCTGTTATTAACAGAGATTGCCTATATGTGTAATCTCAGAAGGTCATACCTGTAGAGGGACTCTGGTCATCACTGAACTGGGAGTTGTAGGCCTTGGGTCTTGACATGCATCCTGTGTGACCTTGATCAGATCTTTTCACTTCTCTAGGTTTTGCTTTCCTAATCTGTACACTGGCAAAACAGATTGGGATCAGGTAAAACCACAGGCCATGGATATGCTGAGGAAAATGAAAAATACCAGGACATTTTCAAGGTTATGTTACTGCTGTGGCTGCTGGGCCTGTCTGCAGCCTGGGAGGTTGAGGACAACATGACAAGACAAATGTAAAAATGCCCAGAATGGAGTTATGAATATAGTGGTGGTTAAGGATGTGGAGGGGGAAACCTCTAAATGACCACAAGTGAGGGGGAAAGAAGGGCTTCCCTGCTCAGGGATGAGGGGGTGGCCTCTGAATGGAGCTCCCTGGAACCTTGGATGACCCTTGCTGTCACTTCTTGCAATGCTGAGCTACAAAGAGTTGAGTCCAAGAATAGTATCCATTATGATAAAACTACTGGATGCGTGGGTTGAGGGGGGAGGAGAAGGGGAAGTACCACACTGTCAGGGCTGAGGAATCACCTTTTGGGTGAAATGTCAGAACACCCAGTTCATTCGTACTTGGTTTACTCATCTGGCTATATAAGGGTCCACATCTTGAGTCCATATTACTCATCACATCCCCTCCATGGAGATAAGCATAACACAGTTTCTGCATCAAGGAGCTCACTTTCTAGTTGGGGAGGCAACCACATGAATAGATAAATATGTGATAGGTGGTAAGAAAGAAATAGTTCAGGAGACTGTAGGAGCACAGTGAAGGATACAGAGTTTACTTGGGAAAGAGGTCAGGGAAGTTTCTCTGGAGAAGATGAACATCTTTTTTGTCATGTATTTGAGTCATTTGTTATCATTGTTTATTGGCTCCCCTTGGCTTTCCAGTCTCCGCATTTGCCCTCCAGGAGTTCTAAATGGCACCAGTGCCTAAATTTTGGGGTGGGGGGAGTTAATATGGCTAAACAAAAGGATACAAGTCGTTTTCAAACTCAGTGTGGACTTCCACTGGTGCAGACACAGTATTGTTGTTAGGATCTTCACGAAGATCCCTCAAAACCGTTTACCTCCATGAGCCAAAGATCAGATCAAGGCTAGGAAACAAAAGTCAACAGACAAATGCATTGTATGGCTCAATGATGACTAATCACCCATTTTATCAATCATTATTCTCTGGAAGCCCCAGAACAGGCATCCTCCTAACCCCTCCACCCTGCTCATTCATACAGCTGCTCTAGTGGGAATTGAGACTTAACTTGGAATTACTCATCTACAGCTGATAGACAGCCTTCTCCGTCCTTCAGGCTTCCTGACACTTTGTTTCTTCCTCTGACATGACACTTAGCTTATTCCACCTCATGGGGTAGTTATTTCTGTCACTGTCAATGCCATCACTAGACACGCAACTCTTCGAAGGCAGAGATGGGGCTTCGTTCAGCTCTGCCTGCCCTGACAAAGAGCAGATGGTTAATACATCGGGTTGAATAAAAATGTCATAGATAACGAAGTCTGTGTGTATCCAGAGAACATGAGACACATTCTGCTTCCCTTAAAGTAAGGTCCTTGATGCATGAAGATGAAACTACACTAACTAGGAAAGGCCAGGAGAGGTACTAACACACGTGCTATCAGGGAACACAGAACGTTACAGCTGGGGGCAAGGGTCTTGGAGAAGATCAGAACATTTGAAGCAAGAGCTGTACAAAGAAAAGGGAAAAGACAGAACAGATGAGAGAAGTGCCACTTGTGTGTGCAGGTGGGGGTGAGGGAGAATGCTGAGGTAGAATGACCTTGTGCTTTATGTAATGACCCTGAAGTACCCCAGGATGCTGCTCCAACCTCTCCTATGGCTCCCAGGTGCTGTAGGTCCCTTTTTTTTTTTAACTTGTACTTCAGGTTCAGGGGTACATGTGCAGGTTTGTTATATAGGTAAATTGCGGGTTGCGGGGGTTTGGTGTACAGATTATTTCATCACCCAGGTAATAAGCAGAGTACCCGATAGGTAGTTTTTTTTATCCTCGCCCTCCTCCCACCCTTCACCCTTGAGTCGGCCCTGGTGTCTGCTCTTCCCTTCTTTGTGTCCATGTGTACTCAATGTTTAGCTTCCACTTGTAGGTGAGAACATGCAGTATTTGGTTTTCTGTTCCTGTGTTAGTTCGCTTAGGATAATGGCCTCCAGCTCCGTCCATGTTGCTGCAAAGGGCATGATGTTGTCATTTTATTTAATAACTGAGAAGTATTCCATGGTGTATATATACCACATTTTCTTTATCCAGTCTACCGTTGATGGGCATTTAGGTTGATTCCATGTCTTTGCTATTGTGAATAGTGTTGCAATGAACATACATGTGCACATGTCTTTATGATTTCTATTCCTTTAGGTATATACCCAATAATGGGATTGCTGGGTTGAATGGTAATTCTGTTTTAAGTTCTTTCAGAAATCGCCAAACTGCTTCCCACAACGGCTGAACTAATTTACATTCCCACCAGCAGTGTTCAAGTGTTCCTTTTCTCTGAAACCTCACCAGCATCTATTATTTTTTGACTTCTTAAAAATAGCTATGCTGACTGGTTTGAGATGGCATCTCATTGTGGTTTTGATTTGCGTTTCTCTAATGATTAGTGGTGTTGAGCATTTTGTTTGTATGTTTATTGGCCACGTGTATGTCTTCTTTTGAAATGTGTCTGTTTATGTTCATTGCCCACTCTTTAATGGAGTTGTTTGTCTTTTGCTTGTACATTTGTTTAAGTTCCCTATAGATTCTGGATACTAGACCTTTGTCAGATGCATAGTTTGTAAATATTTTCTCCCATTCTGTATGTGATCTCTTTACTTTGCTGATAATTTCTTTTGCTGTGCAGAATCTCTTTAGTTTAATTAGATCCCATTTGTCAGTTTTTAGTTTTGTTGCAATTTGCTTTTGGCATCTTCATCATGAAATCTCTGCTAGATCCTATGTCCAGAATGGTATTGTCTAGGTATCTTACAGGATATCATATTTTTTATAGTTTTATAGTTTTAGGTTTTACATTTAAGTCTTTAATCCATTGTGAGTTGATTTTTAGACACGATGTAAGGAAGGGATCCAGTTTCAATCTTTTGCATATGGCTAGCCAATTATCCCAGTATCATTTATTGAATGGGAACTCCTTTCCCCATTGCTTGTTTTTGTTAACTTTGTCAAAAATCAGATGGTTGCAGTTATGCAGCACTATTTCGGAGTTCTCTATTTGGTCTATGTTGTTTTTGTGCCAGTACCATGCTGTTTTGGTTACAGTAGCCCTGTAGTATGGTTTGAAGTCATGGCTCCCTCTTTTTACTCTTCTTTCTTCTTCTTCTTCTTTTTTTTTTTTATAGTTTTATAGTTTTAGGTTTTACATTTAAAGGAAGCATGAAGCATGGGGAAGGGACTGAAACCGGGGGCTTTGGCTGGAGAGGCCCGGGACTGCAGGGCAGATGGGGCAGCTGCCTCCCTGCCTCCTGGGGGGCTGGCCGGGGAAGCTGATTCTGACCCAGTGTGTCCTGCCAGGGAGGAGCCATGTGGACTCCATGAAATCCGTCTCCATTTCTCTGCAGTCTCCAGGACATAGATTTGCTCCCATCTCCCCCATCAGACTGGGATCACCAAGACAAAAACCAGGCCCCTATCTCCTCCATTAGACTAGGAACCCTGGGGCTAGGATCATATCTTCTCCATCAGACTGGAATTTGAAGGACAAGGACCATGTCCCTATCTCCCATCAGGCTAGAGTCCCCAGAGACATGACTGTTTTTGCTCATCCAAAAGCTGTCAAAAGCAAAGATTGTGAGACCATGACAGGTCCAGAGCTGGGACCTGTCTCCTCCATCAGACTAGGATCTCCAAGGTAAGGACCAGTTCCCTGCCCCACCCCCATCAGACCAGACAGCGTCTCTCTCATTTGATCTTCTCCTGAGTATCAATCCTCAGTGCTAATGGATCACTTCTCCCACCCCTGCTGAGGGACAGCCATCAACTTCTGGAGCTCCTGGGGACCCTGCCCCAGCAATGTGCAGGTGGGCTGCCTGTCCCATGCACCCAATCCCCAAGGCCTCAGCCACGAAGATGCTTATGTTCTTTCTTGTACTGAGTCTGCCTGAAAGAAAAAAAAAAGAGAGAGGAAATTAGATGTGAGTCTGAGAGCCCCACCCCTGCCAAGAGGCCCCCAGCCCTGACCCCAGGCCCCCCCTCACTGGGCATTCTCGCCCTCCAGCAGGTGGTGGTAGGTGGCGATCTCCTGCTCCAGCCACGTCTTCACATCCAGGAGGATCTTGTACTCCTGGTTCTGCTGCTCCATCTCGCAGCGAAGCTGGGCCAGCTGCTCCTCCACGCTGCCGATCAGCCCCTGGATCTGGGACAGCTACATGCAGTAGCGGTTCTCTGTCTCCACCAGATTGCCCTCCAGGGATGCTTTCTGCAGGACGGCAGGAAGACCAGGGGTCAGTGAGGGTTGTCAGTGTCCTCTTTTGGGCCCACCCCCGTGCACAGGACTCTTCCTACCATGCTGGGCTGGGACTGCTCCAAGGCCTGCATGGTGCGCTGGAGCTCCAAAACCTCGCTCTTGCCGCTCCGGACCAGCTCACTGTTGGTAGCCACCTTGAGGTTTAGCTCCTTTGTCTGCAGACAGGACACAGGACAGGGTGGTGTGAGCCTGGATCCCTCTCCCAAGTCAGGCCTCCTCCCAAATCTAACTGTGGAGAGAGTGGTGCCTTATCACCAGCTTCCCATGTCCCAAAGCCCAGAAACATGCCATTTGAAATGTTAACTTTTTATGGTTAATCCCTGTGTGTGGGAGGCACAGACCAGAAACTTGAGAACCAGCCAGAACATGTAGCCTGGCTCTTGGTGCTAGTTCCTGACTTCTTGAGAGAGAGGTGAGGACTCCCAAGGTCTTTACCCTCTGCCTTTATTCTGTGGGGGCTCCCTACCTCCCCACCCACCCCCCAGATCCCAGCTTGAGCTCAGCTCCAGGTCTGTTGATGCAGCGGGTGACCCTGTGGTCCATGCAGCTTGCTGAGGAGGGGGCACCTCCAAGATACCTGGCTGTGGGCTTACTGTCAGTGCTAAGGCCCCTGAGCCCCAGCCCCTAAGAGAGACCTCTGGCCTGCAGCAGCCCTCACCTTGCTGAAGAACCAATCCTCGGCATCCTTGCGTTTCTTCTCTGCCATCTCCTCATGCTGATCACGAAACTCGTTCAGGATGAGGCTCAGGTCCACGCCTGGGGCAGCATCCATCTCCACATTGATCTCACCACCCACCTGGCCTCGCAAGGGGTTCATCTCCTATGGAAAAAGGGGATGTGGATGTGTGCATCTGGACCCATCTTGACCTCTCACTCCCAAGCCTTCCCCCACGAGGGGACCCCACTCCCCACAAGGACCCCTCCTTTGTTCTCCCTCTGCTCTATCTGACCCTCTAAATGATTTTTATTCATCTGCTCAGTATTGCCTCCACCATCAGACTCTATCTCCCCCATTAGACCAACCGCTCTCCAAAATAAAATCTAATTATTAGGCCTATGCCCCCAAAATTTCCCCTCTAATTTCCAAGCTTCTATGTAGATGTTCAGCTTTGAGAGTTTGAAATGGGACAAGAAGGGGATTTCCTTACTTATCCCCTGCCCTCGTGAGGGAGGCCAGGGCAGGTAGAGGGAGCCTCTGTGGGACCCTGGGAGATTCCTTGGGTACAGAGAAGCAGTGTGGTACAAAGAGGAGTCTGCCTTGCACACTGGACCCCAATGATCAGGGCTCTGCAGACAGGGAAGCTCTCTAAGGTGCCTAATCCCAGTGCACCTACTCTGCTTTCTCCCACGGCCTCAGCCATGGCCCAGCCCCAGGGCTCTGCCACCCACTTCTCAGCATCTTTGACCTTCTGCCCCAGCCACCTCACCTCTTCGTGGTTCTTCTTCAGGTAGGCCAGCTCCTCCTTGAGGTTCTCAATGTGCATCTCCAGGTCGGCTCTGGCCAGGGTCAGCTCATCCAGGACCCTGCGCAGGCCATTGATGTTGGCCTCCACACTCAGGTGCAGGGCCTGCTCTGTCTCAAACCTGCAGTGGGAATCAGGGACTTCAGCCCAGGCTGCTTGGACCTGCAGGTCCAGGTCCTGGCTGCTCACCTGCCTTCATTTTGCCAGGACTCTAAGGGGTTGGAAGGGCTGACGAGAGGGTCTAGTGGAAACAAATTCCAGCCCTGGGGCCCCGGGACCATCACAGGGCCAGATCCCACGCCCATCGGCTTCCTTACTTCTCTCTGCCTCCCGCCTCCCCTCCTTCTCTTCTATTCCCTGCCTAAGCCCAGCAACTTTCAGAACTGGCTGCCTTTACTGCATCCTGGACTAAGGAGTGGGGCTCCTAGGAATGTCCCACCCTGAGCTCCTGGGCCTTGCCACAAGCAACCAAGGAGTCCTGGGGTCAGGAGGGGTACCCTGAGATCCTCCCCCAGCTGGCCCAGGCTGCCCAAGCCCACAGCTAGAACTCACTTGGTGCGGAAGTCAGCAGCAGCCAGATGGGCATTGTAAATCTGTAGCAGGATGTTGGCGTTGTCCATGGTGGCTGTGAGGATCTGAGGAGATGGGAGAGTAGTCAGGTCACTGGATGGGGGTGGCTGAGCCCACACCAGGGTTCTGAGCAGATCTTCCTGCCTGGGGGCCTCTCTTCCCGCCCAGCCCCTCCCTTGCCCCATGCTGTATTATTGGCAGAGGAGGGGCAAGCAGGAGTCTGAAGGGCTGAAAGGTGCCTCTTCTTCCCCCGCTACTTAGTACCCCACCAGACCCCCATGCCAGGCTCAGCCTTAAAGGAGAAGAGACAGCTGGCTGGGAGTATGAGGCAACCAGAAAAGAATGGGAAAATGTCCGCAGGGCAGAAGCTGTCCCAGAATTCTAGAACAAGGGAGGAGATGTGGGCAACCCCGTCGTTTTACTGTCAGCTAGAGGGTGCCCCTGACAGGCTCCCCAGAAAGGAGGCTAAAGGAGCCCTCACCAAACAGTGGTTCCAAATCAGAAGTCAGGACCCCTCCTAATCCCTAACCCTGGGCTCCAGCCAGCAGCCCCGCCCCCTGGGGTTTGCTGAGCCCGTCTTAAGGGACAGGAGGGGGAAAGGAGAAGCCAGAAAAATCCCCAAATAAGGCACATCAGCGGCCTTCCCCACCCTGAGGTCCCACCCCCTCCTTTCTGCCTCCCCCTGCAGCAGGTGCTATCGAGAGCTCAATAAGACACCCCCACTCCACATCTCCCAAAACCCCTCCTGCTGACCCCTGCTCCAAAGGAGCAAGACACCACGCATCCAGCGGCTCACCAGCCCAGCCCTCTATCTGCATCCTCCTGCCTCATCCTACAACCTCTCCAGGTGGAAGAGCTCCAAGAGGGAGAAACTGAGGCTCCAAGGGGCTCCATGAGGCCTGTTTGTTCCTGACTCAGCCTGCTGCCCCCAGAAAAGGGGGATGTGGGCCACACAGGGGCCCCAAGGCAGGTTCCCAGAAGCTAAGCCACAGCCAAACCACCCTTGGCTCCCTGATACCCTATGGCTGGACTCCAGGCCTTTGGCCAGGGCAGGAGTTGGGGGGAAGAAGTCATGCCCCCTGGAGACCCCTCCCACCAGCAGGCCCTACCTGGTTCTGCAGCTCCTCGATTGTCCTGTAGTACTGGCTGTAGTCACGGGCAGGCCCCGGGGCCTGCCTCTGGTACCAGTCACAGATCTTCACCTCCAGCTCAATGTTGGCCTCCTCCAGGGCGCGCAACTTGTCCAGGTAGGAGGCCAGGCGGTCATTGAGGTTCTGCATGGTGGCCTTCTCACCTCCGGCCAGCAGCCCATCAACGCCCCCAAAACTGCTGCCATAGCCACTGCCAGAGCCAAAGCTGTAGCAGCTGGAGTAGCTGCTATCCCCGAGGGCGCTGCCCAGGCCACCAGCAGATCCCAGCCTGCAGGAGCCGGCATCCAGGCCGCCAGACAGCCGGCAGGAGGTGCAGGATGAGCCGCCCCCAGGCCAGAGGAGCCCTTGATGGAGCTGGAAGAGGTGAACTGGCGGATGGTGGCGGTCATGGTGGCGGCGGCAGGAGGCAGGCACACAGGGGAAGGGCTGGAGAGGAGAGGGGCCCCAAGTTGTGTAAGGCTGCCGGGGTTCACACACTTCCCTGGGCTTTCATCATCACGGGCCACCTGCCAGCTCTCAGGTGGCTGGGGACCCCCTCCCCACCCATCATCAGGAATTTGCCTCATTTCTCCAAATCCTCATGCTGAGTGCTGTGTGTGTGCATGTGCGTGCCACTGCTCTCAGGCCCGTCACCTGTGATTCGGGCGAGCCCTCCAGCTACGCTTTCCCATGACCTAATACGGAGAAGAGGAGAAGGCAGAACTTCACCGTCCCCAGGCCCTCCCAGGCAGCCACCATGCCAGCCCGGCCCGCCTCAACCCTGTCTGGTGGGGAAATGGGTTGCAGTGTCAGGTGACCCCCCCGAAGTCGCTGTCTTTCCCCCCACACTGCTCCACCCATGGTGCTGGCCCGGTGCTGGGTGCTGAAGAGAAAGAGGGGACCGAGAGCCTATCCTGCCTTGGAAACTGAGCCCAAATCCACCAGGCCCACCTCACAGCACAGAAACGCCATCAAGCCTCGGAGACCAACCCACATCGCAGATAAAGAAATTGGGGCTCCAGAGGGGTGCAGTGTCCACACTGGCCCCTTTTGCAGAGCCTAACACCCAGGAATGCACTCTAGGAGCTACAGTTCCATCCAATCAGCTTCTGACCCTGCCCCATCCCTAGAAGCCCTTGCTAAACCAGTCTCCTCGTGTAAACCTTTCCCCAGGTTTACACTCCAGGCTGGGGTGGGCAAACAGGGGCTCAGCTATAGGATGGGGAAATGGTGGTCTGTGCTAAGAGAGGATCTAAACCAACTGAGAGGGGGATGCCCCCTTCCACTCCTCTCACCCTTCTGTACCCCAAGAGACCTCAGGGTCAGGTGAGGGGCATTTATCTCAGGTCTCAGCCCACAGGAAACCTAAAGGACATTGCCCAAGAAGAGGCTCTTACAGAGACCCCAGCCAGCCCCCTCCCCACTCCAGGCTCCCCAAGATGTGGCTCCTCGGGTGGGCCATGTGCCCCACCCCACAGCCCCACCCTGCCCTGCCCACGACCCCAAGCCCGGCCCTGGGTCCCTGGCTGGCCTCTCCCTTGCACTGGAGCAGGGGTGCCTGGTGAAACGGGCAACCTGATGCTCTCTGGGCCCTGCCCACGTTCCCCTTCCATCCACCCTCCTTTGCATCTTTCTGTGCCTGGGGCCCCCATAGGAAGCGGTCACATCCAGACTCACCAGGCCTGAGATGCTGGAGGATGGAGAAGCGCTTGCCACGGGAAAAATCCTCCAGGAACACATGAACAAAACTTCGCCTGCACCTGGGACATCCTTCTCTACGGCTGGTCTACGAGGCAAGTGTTCTGCACAGGATCCTTGGCTAACTCCAATGCAGAGGAGCACATGAGCCCAACCTCCACGGCAGGTGCAGATCTTTGCCTCCCTTTTATAATGTCTGTATTCAAATGACATGTCCTGGAAGCCTCTTTCTGATAGGATGAGAGCAGACTCTGTACTACAACACAGATTGGATAAGTCTCCAACTCTCATTAGTTAAGATTATCCAGTCAGAGCAGGAGACTATTATCCAATAAGAGTTGTCGAAAAAAGTTCCTTCTCACCCAATCAGAACCAAGCTTACAAGATACAGCGGTTGAGCACAGCCATTATAAAAGGGAGACGAAGACCCATTCCGCCATTTTCTCTTCGTGGAGGCTGGGTTCGCAGTTGGTCGAGGCGTGCTCGACTGCTGTGTGGTAGTCATGGACCGGTAGCGTGTGCGGCGCGTGCCTTGAGGCCAGCATCAGGGAAGGGTGTCCCAGGTGCAGGCGAAGCTTCCTTCAGGTGTTCCTGGAGGACTTTCGGCTCGCAGGCGCTTCTCCATTCTCCCAACGTCTCGGGCCTGGTGAGTCTGGATGTCAGCGCATCCCACGGGGCCCAAGGCACACAGAGAGAGAGAGAGAGAGAGAGGAACGGCGTGGAGGGAGGGAAGTGTGCAGGGGCCAGGAGCACCAGGCTGCTCGGGCTTCCTGGCCCCCGCAGCCCGCCAGGAGCTGTGGCCGGCTGGGGCCAAGACAGAGGCCCGCCCTCCTGCTGCTGGCGCTGTCACCTCCCTGTGCTCCTGCCTCCTGAGTCCCTGAGGGCCTCCTGTCATCTGGAACTGGAAATAAGTTAGTGAAGCGAAGTTTTGTGAATATTTATTGGCCTTTGCGTCTTTGTCTTCATTTTTAGTGCTGGCTTTTCTGTTGGGTCATTTGTGTTCTCACGTTGACTTGAATAATTTAAAAAGGTATTCTATAAATTAATCCTTTATGGGGTCATTTCTAGTGCAGATAGTTGTTTCTTAGTCTGGTCATTGTACCTTAATTTTATTTCACATTTCTTTTTTGCTGGTAAATAAGAAACTAATTGATTGTGTGGATTGATTTTGTGTCGTGTTACCTGGCTTAATTCACATATTCATAGCCATCATTTTTGGATTGTGGTGGGTTTTTCGTGTACTTATGTACATGTAGTTATGTACTTACGTACTTACTTACGTACTTAAATACTTATGTACTTAGTGTCAGCCACATATAATAACAGCTATATTGCTTAAATGTTGGTTCTTACACCTTTATTTTTCTTTATTTTCTTTTATTGTCGCGATCACACCTCCTGAACACAGTGTGCCTGGTTCTGATTTCAGGGAAAAGGTTTCAGTGATCCTGTATTCCTTATGTAGTTTGCTGTAATTTCATTTTAGACAAACTTAATCCGATTAAGGAAGCTGCTTTCTTTTACATATGCTAAGAGTTAGTTATGACTAATTGTTGAATTTGAATAAATGCTTTTTTTACATATACTGTAAATAATCATATATTCTTCTATTTTTCTGAAAATAGGATATTTTACATGAACTATTTTTGGATGTTAACCGATCCTGCATTTTTTAGTATATCCCACTTGGTATCCATGTGTTACATTTCCATATGTGGTTTAATTCATATGATATGATTGTTTTAGAATATTTGTATTTCTGTTAATGAAAGAGAGGGCCTATAATTTTTTTTTCTAATGTCCTGTTCAGATTGTGGTGTCAACGTAATGCTGATTTCACAAAAAAAAAAGCACTGAAAAATATTTCCTATATTTCTTCTGTTTGGAAGAGTCTGAGAAATTTAGGTGTTTTCTTCCTTAAATATTTGGAATATTTCTTTAGGTATGGAATTTTCCATGTGGAACAGTATTTTTGTTGGCTGGTTTGACTTCTAATAATACAAATCGTTTGGTATATGTACGAGTTTTCTTGTTTTATGTTATTTCTGTGTCCATTTTAGTACGTTTATTTTTATTTTTATTTTTATTTTTAGAGGGACAGAGTCTCGCTCTGTCTCCCAAGCTAGAGTGCAGTGGTGCGATCTTGGCTCACTGCAACTTCCGCCTCCTGGATTCAAGCAATTCTCCAGCCTTAGCCTCCTGAGTAGCTGGAATTACAGGTGCATGCCACCACGCCTGGCTAATTTTTGTGTTTCTAGTAGACACAGGGTTTCACTATGTTGGACAGGCTGACCTCGTGATCCACCTGCCTCAGCCTCCCAAAGTGCTGGGATTACAGGTGTGAGCCACAGTGCCTGGCTGTATTTTTCAGTACAGACGGGTTTTCGGCGTGTTGGCTGGGCTGGTCTCGAACTCCTGGCCTCAAGCGATCCACCTGCCTTGAACCTCCCAAAGTGCTGGGATTACAGGCGTGAGCCACCATGTCCGGCCTAGTAAGTTTATTTTTCAGTATGATGTTATTTGAATCTCTGTTGTCAAACTTGTAGTCCTAAGTATTTCACAGAACCCTCCTAGTGTCTTAATACCCTGCTCTATAGAGCAAGCTTCTGTTTTGATTCCTGATATTGGTTTTTTGTGTCTTTTCTCTTTGCCTTAGTTTCATTAGTGGTTTATTAAGTGTATTAATATTTATAAACCAACTTTTTTTTTTTGAGACAGAGTCTCACTCTGTCGCCCATGCTGGAGTGCAGTGATGCGATCTCAGCTCACTGCAAGTTCCGCCTCCCAGGTTCAGGCCATTTTCCTGCCTCAGCCTCCCGAGTAGCTGGGACTACAGGCACCTGCCACCTCGCCTGGCTAATTTTTTGTATTTTTTAGTAGAGACGGGGTTTCACTGTGTTAGCCAGGATGGTCTTGATCTCCTGACCTCGTGATCCGCCCACCTCGGCCTCTCAAAGTGCTGGGATTACAGGTGTGAGCCACCGTGCCTGACCCTATAAACCAACTTTTATCCTTGATTTATTTCTGTTGCATTTTTTTTTCCTATTTCATTGATGTCTGCTCTTTATTACTTTAATTCTGCATTCTTTCATTTTGATCGTTTTTAATTCTTGAGAAGGGAGTTTATATGATTGATTGTCAATCTTTTTTTCTATTCTAACACATTCCTTTAAGGCTGTAAATTTCTCTCTAAGCAGCCCACATTTTCTGTCAGGTGTTTCCAAACCCTGTGTCTGCAGCCGCATTGACCTCCCAGTGTCTCCACCCTGTATCTCCTACAGCCATGCCAGGCCTTGTGTGTCTCCATCGTTGTGCCTGAAGCCTGTATCTTCTCGACAGTATCACCATCCCGTAATGACTGAAGCCCATGTCTGCCATTGTGTATTGTCACCTGGTCTGTCCTCTGCCTTCACTTTATGCCCCGTCAGAAGTCTCCATTTCTTGCTCCTGCAGCCCGTGCCAGCTGTGTGAGTCTCCATCCTGTGTGCTTGCAGCACATTGCTTGCCTTGAATGTTGCCATCTCCTTAGCCTTCAGGCAGTAGCAGTCCTCCTGTGTCTCAATCCCTGTGTTTGCAGCCCATTCTGATGTTTTTGTCTGTCTGTCCCATGAGCTTCTGCCCATGCCAGCTTAACGTTTGCTACATTCTCTGTCCCCCTAATCCGTGTCCACAGTCAGTGTTTTCATCCATGCTTTTTGGGCCATGTCTGCATTCGTGTGTCTCCTTCCCCTGTGCCTTCAGCCCATTTCTGTCCTTTTTCTGGATCCTTTCTCCCAGGAGACTATGCCCAAAACTCCTATCCCCAGTGTTTGTACCTGCAGCCAGTCTCTCGTTGAGTGTCTCCATCTGTTTGTTACTGCAGCAGAGGCCTGTCATTGAGTGTGCCTGCTTCCCATGCCTGTCTTCCTGTGTCTCCAGCCCTTGTCCATGCAGCCCACATTAGGACTCTTGTGACTCCACCCTTCAGCCTACAGCCACATCTACCTTCAGGTGTCTTTATCTCTGTGCCCCCTGCCCACACCAACCTTCACCTACTCCTCTGTCCTGCACCTGTACCGATGTCGGTCCCTGGTGTGCCTCTCTGCCATGCAGCTGTAGCCAGCGAGCTCCCTTTTTGTCTGGATCCCCTGTGACTGTAGCCCAGGTCTTCTCTGCTGTGCCTGCAGCCCATGTCTGCCCTTGAATGTCCCCATCCTCTGTGCTTGTCACCCGTCGGCCAGGCCTAGCATGTTTCCACTCTGTGCCTACACCCATGTCTGCCTCCAGGGTCTCCACTCATGGTGCCACAGTTTGGTTCCCGGTCCCTATCCTCCTGGGGTGGATTCTGGCATTGTGTTGGGAGGGAGAAGGTGACCCATGAAAGGGAAGCCTGGAATGATGTAATGGGTAAGGAGGCAGCCATTCAGCAGGCTGCACAGTGGCAGAGAAGACATGGCCAGTCAGAATCCTCCCTGCATCGGGGCACTCACGTGGGGCTATGCCTGGTGTGGGGAGTAAGGGGAAGCTGGAGCAGGAGATCTGGAGCCACCTGGCCCTCTTGGGCCTGAGACCCTCCCCACTGCAGGGACTCCATCACTTCCCCGGTGGTCCTGCCTCCTGGGATCCTGCCCTACAGTGTTTCTGCAGGGATCCTCTCACCTGCAACTTGCAGTGGCGGGTTTCATGTGAGGTAGAGTTTAGCAAATGTTTATTGGCTTCTGTGCCTTTTCTTCATATGCTTTGCTCATTTTGTGCATGTTTTTGTAGGGTCCTTTTTTTTTAAGCTGATTTGAAGGATTTATCTTAAATCTGCAAATTGATCCTTTATTGGCTCATTTTTGTCATAGATACTTATTTTCTAGTTTGATCATTATTTTCTATTGGTTTCATACTAGTGTATAGTAATCTGGTTGATAACAATAATGTATCCAGTGAGTTATTAATTGTAACAGTTTTGGGGTTTTCAGGGATTGTCTAGGCATGTAATAGTGTCATATACACATAATGACAATTTTTTTGGCTTAAAAATTAATCCTAATGCCTTTTTATTTCTTACTGTGTTGTTTCTCCACTACGATGCTGATTAAAGAGTGATAGCAGGCATCCTCGTCTGGTCCTGCACTGGGGGAAAAAGCTTCCCATAATTCTCTGTTAATTGTGTTATTTGTTATTGGCTAGTATTAGACTTTATCAGATTTCATCAAATTAAGGAAGTTGCTTTTTTTTTTTTTTTTTTGAGATGGAGTCTTGCTCTTGTTGCCCAGGCTGGAGTGCAACGGCTCGATCTCAGCTCACTGTAACCTCTGCCTCCCAGGTTCAAGCGATTCTTCTGCCTCAGCCTCCCGAGTAGCTGGGATTACAGGCATGTGCCACAATGCCCAGCTAATTTTGTATTTGTAGTAGAGATGGGGTTTCTCCATGTTGGTCAGGCTGGTCTCGAGCTCCTGACCTCAGGTGATCCGCCTGCCTTGGCCTCCCAAGGTGCTGGGATTACAGGTGTGAGCCACCGCGCCTGGCCCGTCCTCTTTTTATATTTTACTCAAGTTTTTTTTTTGTGTTTGTGGTTCAATTTTAAATTTTATTAAATGCTTTAAAAAACTTTTCAGCTAAATGATCTTACTATTTTCTCCTGTATTTTTCTGCTAGTGGGATGACTTACATGATTTATTTTGAATGTTAAGGACCTTGCATTTTGGTGTATATTCCATTTAGTATTGATCTACTGTGTTTTCGTAGGTGGCTTCATTCATATAATATTTTGCTTAGAATATTTGTAGCTCTGTTTATTTATTTATTTATTTATTTTTATTTATTTATTTTTTTTGAGATGGACTCTTGCTCTGTTGCCCAGGCTGGAGTGCAATGGTGTGATCTTGGCTCACTGCAAGCTCTGCCTCCCAGGTTCATGCCATTCTCCTGCCTCAGCCTCCCAAGTAGCTGGGACTACAGGCACCCACCACCACGCCCGGGTAATTTTTTTTTTTTTTTTGTATTTTTAGTAGAGATGAGGTTTCATGTGTTAGCCAGGATCGTCTCGATCTCCTGACCTCGTGATCTGCCCACCTCGTTCTCCCAAAGTGCTGGGATTACAGGCATGAGCCACTGCGCCCGGCCCCTGCTCTGTTTATTAAAAAGGAGATACATACTGTTTATGAAAGAGGTGACATAATTTTATTCATTTGTGTTCCATAATGTGTCCTGGTCCAATTGTGTCCTCAATGTAATGCCAGCTACACAAAAAATTTTAAAAATATTATCTTTATTTTCATTTTAGTGTTTTTCTTTGTATGGACTATTCCATAATTATGAGCTGGGAGTTTTACTTGTGGAACATTTTTGTTTGTTGGTTTGATTTTTTTTTCCAAGAATTTATTCAATTTGTTTAGTAGACCAGGAGTTTTTCTATTTCATGTTATGTTTGGGTCAGTTTGGGTAAGTTGGTTTTTAAATGTGGTGCATTTTGTTCTCTGTTGAATTTTTAGACCCACATATTTCACAAAGTCCTCTTAAGTTCTTGTTAAGGTCCACAGGCCCAGTGAAGAATGTGTCTGTGTTGATTTCTGATATTGATCACATTGACTAATGGTTTATTGATGTTATTTGTTGATTTGTTTTTGTTGTGCTTTATTTTTTACGTATTTATTGATGTCTGCTGTTATGTTTTTTATTGCCTTTATTCGGTATACTTCCAGTTTGATTGTTCCTTAGCTTTGATCCCTGAGAAGGAGCTGAGATGATTGATTTTCAGTCTCTCTCTGTTCTGACATCCTCACTTAGGGTGTACGTTTCCACTAAGCTCTGATCTAAGCATCTCCTGTATGCACTCAGCTGTTTCCAACCCCTGTGCCTGCAGCACTGTCTGTCTCCCAATGTCTTCACCCCTGTGTCCCTGCAAACATGCCATGCTTTGTGCATCTCCATCCCAGTGCCTGAATTCTGCAGGTTCTCTCCATGTCTGCCCTTGTGTGTTGTCAGGTTTTGCCGTCCTCTCAGCCTGCAGTACAGATCTTGCCTAGATTGTCTCCTTCCCCTGCGCCTGCCTCCCATGCCAGTCTTCATTTGTCTTTGGTCCCTCTGCACGTAGCCCATGTCTTCCCTCACGTGTATCCATTCCTTGTCCATATGGCCCATGTTAGGATACCTGGGTCTTCACTCATCACCTAGAGGTCCATATCCATCCTCAAGTGTCTTCATTCCCCAGCTGCCCTGTGCCTGCAGACATATCTGTCCTCAAGTGCTGCCATACCATGTGCCTGTGGTCAGTGTCTTCCTTTTGTATCTGAAATCCTTGTGGCTGCAGTGCTGCCTTCTCATGTGTCTGTCCCCATTTCCTCTGCTGCACCCTAAAGGTCTCATGTATCTCCATCACTTGTTCCTGTCTCGGGTTACAAGTGACACAGTTTGGTTATGTGTTCACTGAAGGACGATTTGATTCCTTCCAGGTTTTCGTCATTGTGAATAAAGCTGCTGTGTGTATTTTCTTGTTGGTTTGTATGTGGATGTGTTTTCACACCAGTTGGGTAGATGTGTAGGGGCACGGTTGCTGCATACTATGTGATGCTGCAGTTTCCTTTGCAATAACATGCCATGCTATCTTGTGAAGTGGCTATGCCATTACGCAGTCTCCCCAGTAATGAAGGAGAGTTCCTGTTCTGTATTCTCGCCAAGGATTGGTAGTGCTGGCTTTTGCTTGTTTGTTGTTTATGTAACTGTCCTAATCGATGTATAGGCTATCTATCTCATTGCTGTTTTAATTTGCTTTCCTTAGTGTACAGTGCATTACTTTTTTCTCCTAATTCCCTAGTGTTCACCATGTCTTTATATGCTTATTTTCCATCAGAATATCTACTATTGGGAGGTATTGCTACATATATTTGTCCATTTGTTAAATGTAGTTTATTTTCTTACTTTTGAATTTCACAAGTTCTTGGTATATTTTGCATGCAAGTTCTTCTTCAGATATGTGTTTGGTAAATGCTTTCTTTAAAGATAAGTCTGGCAAGGATGCCCTCTCTCACTACTCCTATTTAACATAGTATTGGAAGTTCTGGCCAGGGCAATCAGGCAAAAGAAAGAAATAAAGGGTATTCAAATAGGAAGAGAGGAAGTCAGATTGTCTCTGTTTGCAGATGACATGATTCTGTATTTAGAAAACCCCATCATCTCAGCCCCAAAACTCCTTAAGCTGATAAGCAACTTCAGCAAAGTCTCAGGATACAAAATCAATGTGCAGCAATCACAGGCATTCCTATACACCAACAATAGACAAGCGGAGAGCCACATCATGAATGAACTCCCATTCACAATTGCTACAAAGAGAATAAAATACGCAGGAATACAACTTACAAGGGACTTGAAGGACCTCCTCAACGATAACTACAAACCACTGCTCGAGGAAATAAGAGGAGACACAAACAAATGGAAAAATATTCCATCCTCATAGATAGGAAGAATCAATATCGTAAACTGGTCATACATTGGACATAAATCCAAAGAAAAAAACTACTTTAAATTTCATGTGGAACCAAAAAAGAGCCTGTATAGCCAAGACAATCCTAAGCAAAAAGAACAAAGCCAGAGGCATCATGCTACCTGACTTCAAACTATACTACAAGGATACAGTAGCCAAAACAGCACGATACTGGTACCAAAACAGAGATACAGACCAATGGAACAGAACAGAGACCTCAAAAATAACAAGACACATCTATAACCATCTGATCTTCAACAAACCTGGCAAAAACAAGCAATGGGGAAAGGATTCCCTCTTTAATAAATGGTGCTGGGAAAACTGGCTAGCCATATGCAGAAAACTGAAACTGCACCCCTTCCTTACACCTTATAAAAAAAATTAACTCAAGATGGATTAAAGACTTAAATGTAAAACCCCAAACCACAAAAACCCTAGAAGAAAACCTAGGCAATACCATTCAGGACATAGGCATGGGCAAAGACTTCATTACTAAAACACCAAAAGCAATTTCCACAAAAGCCAAAGTTGACAAATGGGATCCCATTAAACTAAAGAGCTTCTGCACAGCAAAAGAAACTACCGTCAGAGTGAACAGGCAACCTATGGAATGGGAGAAAATTTTTGCAATCCATTCATCTGACAAAGGTCTAATTTCCAGACTCTACAAGGAACTTAAACAAATTTACAAGACAAAACAACCCCATCAAAAAGTGGGCAAAGGATATGAACAGACACTTCTCAAAAGAAGACATTTATGTAGCCAAAAAACATATGAGAGAAAGCTCAACATCACTGATCATTAGAGAAATGCACATCAAAACCACAGTGAGATAACATCTCACACCAGTGAGAATGACAATTATTAAAAAGTCAAGAAACAATAGATGCTGATGAGGCTGTGGAGAAATAGGAATGCTTTTACACTGTTAGTGAGAATGTAAATTAGTTCAACCATTGTGGAAGACAGTGTGGCAATTCCTCAAGGATCTAGAACCAGAAACACCATTTGACCCAGCAATCTCATTACTGGGTATATACCCAAAGGAATATAAATCATTCTACTATAAAGACACGTGTACGCGTATGTTTATTATAGCACTATTTACAATAGCAAAGACATAGAACCAACCCAAATGCCCATCAATGATAGACTGGATAAAGAAAATGTGGTACATATACACCATGGAATACTATGCAGCCATAAAAAAGGATGAGTTCATGTCCTTTGCAGGTACATGGATGAAGCTGGAAACCATCATCCTTATTTGTTTTGGGGGTGAGATCTATTGGCCTGTAAGCAGAACATGAACTTTTGCCCGTTTATAAAATCAGATTGTCGGCTGGAAGCAGTGGTTCATGCCTATAATCCTAGCACTTTGGGAAGCCGAGGTGGGCAGATAGCCTGAGGTCAGGAGTTCGAGACCAGGCTGGCCAACATGGTGAACCCCTGTTTCTACTAAAAATACAAAAATTAGCCAGGCGTGATGGTGGGCGCCTGTGATCCCACCTACTTGGGAGGCTGAGGCAGGAGAATCTCTTGAACCTGGGTGGTGGAGGTTGCAGTGAGCCGAGATTGTGCCACTGCACTCCAGCCTGGGCGACAGAGAGAGACTCTGTCTCAAAAAAAAAAAAAAAAAAAAAAAAAAATCAGATTGTCATTATCTTCCTTACTGCTTTTAAGAGTTCTTTATGTATTCTTGGTATAAGTCCCTTGTCAAATAATTGTGTGGCAAATACCTTCATCCAGTGTGCCTTAAATGTTCTTCTTTTGATGAACAAAGTTCTTAAGTCTAATTCATCAATCTTTTCTCTAACGGTTAATGCTTTTTGTATTCTGTGTAAGACATTGTTTATTCCAAGATCATGAAGATACTGTCCTGTGTTTTCCTGCAAAAGCTTTATTGTTGTATCTTTCACACTAAATAGAAACCCTCTTTAAAATCACCAACTCTTACTGCATTCTTAAAATATTTTGCTAAACCTTTAGAAGATTCTGGCACCACAACACTCCCTTCCTAGCCTCAAGCCTTTTGGGGAGATGGGGACAGAGAAAGAAAGAAGCTGGCAGGGAAATCCTAGCCTCAGCCAAGACCTAGCCCAGATAGTAAATTAGCAGGGCTGGGAGTCTCCGTCATATCAGCAGTCATATGTCTTAAAACCAGAATCTACCCAGATTATATATATATCTTGTATCTGCCACTGCCATTACCTTCTTTTCACTTTATGTCAAAAAAAGAAAAAGAATACCAGCACTGAGGCAGGAGGATTGCTTGAGCCCAGGAGTTTAAGTCTGCATGAGTTGTGATAGCACCACTCCACTCCAGCCTGGGTGACAGAGGGAGACCCTGTCTGAAAAAAAGAAAAGAAAACTTGTCGTGTTACTGACCAGTAATAGGGGCTCCCAAAGTATAAACTCGCCTCAGACCCCTGTTTGTTCTTCCTGCTATCCTGCCCATTCTGCCTCTGCCCCGTTCCGAGGCTGGACCATACCATGAAGGAAGGCCCCTTGGTTACAGCCTCCCCAGCCCGTCAGCCATGCTGCCAAGAACACTGGAAAGAATAAAAAGCTAGAGGGAGGTGGCTGCCTGCAGGAGGTTTAGCATAAAGGAGATAGGAATGGTAACAGGAAATTGAAGAAAACAGTTAAAATGAGCAGTCATTCAAGAATGACTGCACTGATGCCACCTGTGCTATCCCCTACCTGACAGAAATGGACCGAGGCAGCTGCCAGAGTGGATATGCAAAGGCAATTCACATGTTCATTAGTGCCCTTTTATGATGTAACCTGGTCATAATGAGATTGCAGGGAAGAGATAGAAAATAAGATGTTTCTAATCTTGATCGTAAGAATAGTATTTCCTACTGGCGTGATTGTGTGTGTGTGTGTGTGTGTGTGTGTGTGTGTGAATATTTTGGATTAGTTTTCAAAACATTTTACATTTGATGAAACCCAAAACTCATTTTGCCTGGAGTAATTTTTATTCATTGTTAAATCTCTGCAAAATTAGAAATATAAATATGTGTCTGCTTTATTTACTCTTCACAAAATATGGTGTCTAGACCTGTTTGTCTATGATGCCTCATAGGCTTGTTCTCTCAGAATTAGGAAGCCAAAAAAAAGTGGTGAAAGTCAGATGGCTCATAGACTTTTTGAAAACCAGTAGCCATATGCATTTTACTTGAAATCACTTTCTTTTTACCTCACCAAAGTACAGCATGATAGGTTATGTTCAATCCCTCTCTCTCTCCGTGTGTGAGAGATATATATATGTATTTTAGATTGAGGGGGTACATGTGCAGGTTTGTTACATTGGTATATTGTGTGATGCTGAGGTTTGGGGTACAACTGATCCCATCACTCAAGTAGTGATCATAGTATACAGTGGTTAGCTTTTCAGGCCTTGTCCCTGACCCTGCCTCACCCCTTTCAGAGTTCCCAGTGTCTGTTGTTCCCATCTTTGTGTCTCTCTGTACTCTATGTTTAGCTCCCATTTATAAGTGAGAATATACAGTATTTGGTTTTCTGTTCCTGCCTTAGTTTGCTTAAGATAATGGCCTCCAGCTGCATCCATCTTGCTGCAAAGGACATGGTTTCCTTCTTTTTTATGGCTGTGTAGTATTTCATGGTGTATATGTACCGTATTTTCTTTATCCAGTCTATCATTGATGGGTATTTAGGTTCATTCCATGTCTTTGCTATTGTGACTAGTGTTGGAATAAACATGAGTGCACATATCTTTTTGGTACAATGATTTGTTTTCTTTTGGGTACCTATCCAGTAATGAGATTGCTGGGTCGAATGGTAGCTCTGTTTGAAGATCTTTGAGAAATCTCCAAACTGCTTTCTACTAAAGCTAATGGCTAAACTAATTTACATTTCCACCAACAGTGTATAAGTGCTCCCTTTTCTCTACAGCCTCACCACCATCTGTTATTTGTTTGACTTTTCAGTAGCCATTCTCACTAATGTGAGAAGGCATCTCATTGTGGTTTTGATTTGCATTTCTCTGATGATGAGTGATGATCAGCAATTTTCATATGTTTGTTGGCCACTTGTACGTCTTCTTTTGAGAAGTGTCTATTCATGTCCTTTGCCCATTTTTTAATGGGGTTATTTGTTTTTTGCTTGTTGGTTTAAGTTTTTCTTATAGATTCTGGATATTAGATACATTGTTTGTGAATATTTCTCCTATTCTGTAAGTTGTCTATTTACTCTGTTGGTAGTTTTCTTTGCTGTGCAGAAGCTCTTCAGTTTAATTAGATTCCACCTATTTTGGTTGTTATTGCAATTGCTTTTGGGGACTTAAGCCAAAAATTCTTTGCCAAGGCCAATGTTGAAAAGGGTATTTCCTAGGTTTTCTTCTATAATTTTAATAGTTTGAGGTCTTACTTTTTTTTTTTTTTTGGGACGGAGTCTCGCTTTTTTGCCCAGGCTGGAGTGCAATGGCATGATCTCGGCTCACTGCAAGCTCCGCTTCCTGGGTTCACGCCATTCTCCTGCCTCAGCCTCCCGAGTAGCTGGGACTACAGGCGCCCACCACCACGCCTGGATAATTTTTTGTATTTTTGGTAGAGACGGAGTTTCATGTATTAGCCAGGATGGTCTTGATCTCCTGACCTCGTGATCCACCCGCCTCGGCCTCCCAAAGTGCTGGGATTACAGGCGTGAGCCACCGTGCCTAGCCGATAAGAGTTTTTGAAAACAGAAACCAGTATGTATTTTATCAAATGATTTAGAGTACAAAATTTTCTTCTCTTAATGTGTTACAACAACAGAGAATGACCTTGAAAAATTTTCTAATGTAGAACCAGTCCTGCATTTCTGAGATTAATTCATTCAACAATTCATTCATTCAACAAATATTTATTGAATGCTTATTATGTACAAGTAGTGTTCTCAGCACTAGGAGGAGGAACAAAAGAGAATCAACAGAACAGCAGTGAATAAAACAGAATCAAAATTCCTGGGCCATACCACCCGGAACAGGCCTGATCTCCCCTGCTCTCAGAAGCTAAGCAGGGTTGAGCCTGGTTAGTACTTGGATGGGAGGACCGGAGTGCCTACCTGCAGGAAGTACCCATTCTAGTTTGGGGGAAATGGAGAACTTTTGTTAAAACAATGTAAAGTATTCTGGAGAAAAATAAAACTTGGAAAGGGAATATGAAGAGAAGTGTGTTTGTGTGATTTTTTTTTTTTTTTTTTTTTGAGATGGGGTCTTGCTCTGTCACCCAGGCTGGAGTGCAGTGGCGTGATCTTGGCTCACTGCACCTCCTCTGCCTTCTGGGTTCAAGCGATTCTCCTGCCTCAGCCTCTTGAATAGCTGGGATTACAGATGTGTGCCACTACACCCGGCTAATATTTTCATTTGTAGTAGAGACGAGGTTTCACCATGTTGGCCAGGCTGGTCTCGAACTCCTGATCTCAGGCGATCCACCCACCTTGGCCTCCCAAAGTGCTGGGATTATAGGCATGAACCACCATGTCTGGCCTGAAGTGTGTTTGCGTGATTTTTAAACATGGTGGTTAGGAAGGAAGTGCAGGAGAGGGCCAGGTGACTTCCTGGAAAAACATTCCAGACAGAGGGGACAGCAAATACAAAGGTTCTAAAGAAGCAAAATCTGGGCTGTTCAGGAAACAGAAAGGACAGCTGCAGAGCTTCAGTGGAGTGAGCAAGGGGAAAGAAGTGGGAGGTGATAAATAGGCAGATCATGTAGGTCACTGGAAAGACTGGCTTTTAATCTGACAGATTAAAACGGGAATCATGACAGAGTTTTGGACAGAGGGATATGATGGGAGTTACAGTTTAAAAGGATCCCTCTGACTGCTCTGTGGAGACTATGCTAAGGTGGAGTGAAAACAGAACCAAAGAGACCAGTGAGGAGAATGCTGTAGTGATTCAGGTGAGAGAGGAAGATGGCCTGGACCAGGGGGTAACGGGAGATGATGAGAGCTAACTGGATTTGGGGGTCGACTGGATCTGCAGAAAGATTGGATAGGGTGTGTAATAGAGAAGAGTCAAGAATGACTTCAAAGTTTTTGCCTCCAGGTTAGATTGGACATTAAGATGGTGGAGACTGCAGGAAAGCAAGTTTAGGGAGAAAAGTAGGAATTGACTTTTGAGCATATTGCCCATTTGAGATACTATTTATGAGAGTTGGATTTATGAGTATAGAGTTCTGAGGAGAACTCCCACCCAGCAAGAGATAGAAATATGGGAGTCATCGGCTGGGCATGGTGGCTCACACCTATAATCCCAGCACTTTGGCAGGCCGAGATGGGCGGATCACGAGGTCAGGAGATCGAGACCATCCTGGCTAACACGGTGAAACCCCATCTCTGCTAAAAATTTTGAAAAATTTTGCCTAGTGTTTGCTAGCAGTTTTTACCACACTCCTTCCCACAAGTCTAATTTTCACACACACAAAATACTCCAATGTTTTCCAAAACTTCCTTCATAAACTGACTCTAAACCAACTCCTTGATTTGCAGCTGAACCTGAAAAACTCAGATGGAAATTATTCTAATTTCATTCAACAAGTAGCATTTCACCCACGCAAAGACTGAATAGGTGAGAGAAGACCTATACTTAGCAACCATATCCTTAGGTTTAAACTTAATAGTTACAATATTCAATTAAAAAAAATAGTTTAAACCCATATTGAAATAATGCTAAAAATAGACATGCTGCCTGTGCCAATTATTTTCCCTAGTGGGAGACTTTCCAGGTTAAACATCAATGTTGGTGGAATTCCTTCCCATAATTAAGGAGAGAGTGAAAAAGAAGGAACCTGCAACACCTACTTTCCTGTACAGGAAAGAAGATCTCTGACAAAACGTAGCCCCTGGAAACCCCAAAGCCTTCTCTCAAAGACTACAAGGATCTCTCTCCACTGTCACTTCCTATAATGTTGAAGGATTTCTCATTGCCTGTCTTTGGAGAATCCCATTCAGTGTGCACACAGCAAAACTGCTGTTAAAAACTCAGCTGAAATCTGGATTAAAATCTTAAACATTTTAAATTCATAAACACAAACTTTACATGGGCCTCCAGCTCTGCCCAACAATCCTATTATATTTCTCTAGTTTGTTCACTCCCTTACTCTCTAAAGTGGCTATTTCTCTTTTCAACCTTTCTCAAGCCACCTTCCTTCTCTTCTCACCCTTAGCTGATAACTTGGCTCCTTATTTCACTGAGAAAATAGAAAAGATCTTTTTTTTTTTTTTTAATCTTTCCACTCCCAAATCCATCATTCTACCAGTATTGGCAACCACGGAATCTGCCTTCTGTCAGGTTACAATGAATGCATGAACATCTAAGGACAAACCCTCTCTTTATGTGCTAGGTCCCATTTTCTCTCTCCTACTTAAGGATTTTACTCCTCTAATTAATGCTTATCCATGTTTATTTTTTCCTTTCTATCGGAACACTTCAATCAGCATACAGATATACAGTAATATCACCCATTAAAAAAAGAAGCCCTGTTACTTCACATCTTTCTTACAGCTACTGCTCCAACTCTTTAGTCCCTGTTTTTACAAAAGTCCTGGAGTTATTTCCCTTTGCCACCTGCATTATATACTACCCATCACTTCTCCACAATCTGTGTTCTCCGTAGGATTTCCCCACCCATGCCTCTTTCTCAGAACTTAACCCAATTCCATGTGACGTGGACTGGATCTTTTCTCCAAGATGCTTCTCTGCTCCTCTTCCTTTTACAGAAACCAGAGTGGCTCCCCTCCCTTCTAGGCTTTCATTCAAAAGCTCCAAATTCCCTTTACTTAACCTTAAAAACCAATTTTATGGCCGGGTGCGGTGGCTCACACCTGTAATCCCAGCACTTTAGGAGGCCAAGGCAAGTGGATCATCTGAGGTCAGGAGGTCGAGACCAGCCTGGCCAACATGGTGAAACCCCGTCTCTAGAAAAATACAAAAGATTAGCTGGGCGTGGTGGCGGGTGCCTGTAGCCCCAGCTACTTGGGTGGCTGAGGCAGGAGAACGCTTGAACCTGGGAAGTGGAGGTTGCAGTGAGTTGAGATGGCACCATTGCACTCCAGCCTGGGTGACAAGAGCGAAACTCTGTCTCAAAACAAACAAACAGCAACAACAAAATTTTACTTTTTCTTCCTCAACTTGTTCCTTCAGACTCTGTGTGTGTGTTGAAGGTGGAGTTTGAGAGGTTGTGGTATTTCCCTTTTCTAAACCAAAAGCCCTATTTAGGGATTTTTGCCAAACAAAAAACCATCTGCTCTGGTTTCCTCCTCTCAAAGCACAAAGCTTTAGAACCATTGTTTTCTTTAACTTGTTGCATGTCAGTTTAAAAATAGACCTCTCTTATCCTACCTAACAGCTCTAGGCATGGAAAGAGGGCAGTAAGCATTTAGAATGTCTTCTCCTGCCCACACATGATCACTGCATTGGCTCTGAGAAAGGGGAGAGAATATTTTTGTATTATCCCACCTTTTGTTGCAAATGCTTCATAATTCATTTTATTGTTTTTAAATTTAAAACATATGTTGGAACTAATATGCAAATTCAGTAAAGTTCCAGAATATGAAATTAACATACAAAAATCAGTAGCATTTCTATACACTAATAGCAAACCATCTGAAAAAGAAATTAAGAAAACAATTCCATCCACATAGCTACAAAAAATATATATATACTTACAAAGAAATTTAGCCAAGGAGGCAAAAGACTTGTATGCTGAAAAATATAAAATATTGATGAAAGGAATTAAAAAAGACACAAATAAATAGAATAATATTCATGTTCATAGATTGGAAGAATTAATATTGTTAAAATGTCCATGTTACCCAAAGTGATCTACAGATTCAGTGCAATACCTATCAAAATTCCAATGACATTTTCCACAGAAATAGAAAAAACAGTTTGTATGAAACTACAAAGGCCCCTGAATAGCCAAAGGGATCTTGAATGAAAAGAACAAAGCTAGAGGCATCACATTATCTAACTTCAAAATATACTACAAAGCTATAGTAATCAAATCAGCTGGTACAAATACAGACACATAGACCAATGTAAGAGAATAGGCAGTTCAAAAATAAACTCACACATTTATAGTCAATCGATTTTCTACAGAAGTGTCAGGGGTTGTCCAGGGCTGCAGTCTTATCTGAAGGGTCAAGTGGAGAAGGATTTGCTTCTAAGCTCACTCAGTGGTTGTTGGCATGATTCAATTCCCTTTGGGCTATTGGAAGAGAGCCTCAATTTTTTACTGTTGACCTGTGACTTCCCTCAATTCATTGCCCTTCAGTCCTTAAAGGAAAATTGGATGGCACAGTATAGTACCCATGACAATACACTCTTTTTTTTTTTTTTTTTTTGGCTTGATCCACCGCTTTGTATGCTTTCTGAGAATAGCTCCTCCAGGATTCCGATAGACCTCTTTTCTTGGGTGAAACTCAGTAGAGTAAGGTTAGTGAGATAAACTACAACACCTGATGCTGCAGTTGGCCTTTGAACTGCAACTGATACTCATCTTCTTCCTCCACCACCATCCATTTCGTATTCTCCTCACCCTTGGCTGGCTCTTCTGTTGGTCTCAGTGGGTCTTCTGGTGGTGTGACAAAGACCTTCATCCTTGAGGGGTCTGAAAGGCCTCTCTGCCTTTCTGATGTTTCTATGATTTTTATAATCAAAATTTTATCAAGGAGTACTGAGGAGGCAGCAGCCCTATTTGCTCCTGATGATCAGGGTCAATGACCCTTTCTAAGATGGTGAGATCTTTGCTTGCTGGTTCCTTGGCAAAAGGAGCCCAAAGTTGCCAGGCACCATCTGTAGTTTATAGTTCAATAGGACTTGCTGTGCCCCTAGTGGAAGTGTTTCCTTTTTGGAAACAAGGCCTTTTAAACCATAGAGTTCAGATGTGGAACAAAAGCGTAAGTGTCCCCAAGTGAGTCAAGGGGAGATATAATAACTTGGCCACTGCTGCTTCAAATCCTTGATTCCCAGACCCATGATTGTTCCTACTGGGGAGACAATGAAGATGTTTGATTTAAAGTATATACTTCATCATAGAGGATCATATCTCAAAGCTGGTGCTTTGATTATGCTTTCAACAGGCCATTTCAAGGTTCTATCAGCTGGCAGCATCTGGATGGTTTGGTAGGTAATGTGATCAGTTGGTCCTGTGGTCAGGGGGCCTATTGTCATACCTCCTTTACTATAAAATGGGTTACCTGGTCTGGTACAATGTTATGTGGGATCCTGTATCAGTGGATTCAAACTCCATAAGTCCTCAGATAGTGATGCAGGAAAAACAAATGCATATCCAAATAAGTATTGATTCCTAGCATAACGGATCTGTACTCCTTCAGTAGAAGTAGGTCCAATGCAGTCAACTTGATACCTTATGTGCCAGTGGGTCTGCTTGTGAGATGGTATCATCTTGGAGGCTCAACATTGGCCTCTGGTCTCTGTTGCTTGCCAGGTTGGACATTCAAGCAAGGCAGTATCCAGATCAATCTATATAAGTAGGAGACCATGCTGTTGGGCCTATGAATTATCTCCATCCTTGTTACCATAGCGATTTCAGTCATGTGGCCGTTATGCCAGCACTGGGGTGGCCAGTGTTAGAGGCCAGATGCTGTCAACTGGCTGAGTCTTTTTCTCTATCTGGTTATATAGTACCTTGCTAGTGGGAGTTAACATGTGCATCAAAGGTCTTCACACTTTGTGCCCACTCCATTTATTGATTCACATGCCTCTACTCCTAGTCCTCTTTGTACCTGATCTACCCATCTTTCTTCTCACCTCTCAGACTCTGTCAAGCCACTACCTATGAGTTCATATATATTCTAATCGTAAGCCACTTCTTTTTCCACGCAAGAAAGACGACCATCCAAAATTCTTCCCATGGGGAGGATTTTTTCTCACCACTGTTTTTCAAGATGCTCTTCGAATAAGCTGTATTGTAGCTATCATTCTTTTGTTTACCTACACACATGTACAGACCTTCATGTCCATGAACCAAGCTCAGGCTTTTTCCTCCGCTCTCAGCTGGTCTTACGGGATCATATGGGGTCATAGGGCTATAGATGTGCACCTAGGAATGTCATTAGTACAACAGTGATGGATGATGTGGAATTTTGACCTTCTGATCATGTAGCTTCAGGGTATATCCATTGTCATCTTATCGTGCGTTGTTGCTAGGCACACTTGACCTTACGACTTGGTGGGTATGACAGAATATAGCTGGTGATGGGCAGCTGTAACTGCCTGGTCACTTGGTGCCTAGCATCCAGTATATTAGAAATTGTTTCTCAAGTGGCATCTAATTCTCCGCTGTGGATGACATGGTCCTGCTTTTTAGTCTTCTTAGATCTAGAAGAGTTCCTCCATTTTTATTCCTCCTTTCTTGCAATCTTTATCTATCTATCTATCTATCTATCTATCTATCTATCTATCTATCTATCTATATCTGTATCTATATCTATCTATCTATCTATCTATCTATCTATCTATCTATCTATCTATCTATCTATCTATCTATCTATATTTGAGATGGAGTCTTGCTCTGTTGTCCAGGCTGGAGTACAGTGGTGCGATCTCACCTCACTGAAACTTCTCCTGCCTCAGCTTCAGGTAGCTGGGATTACAGGTGCTCACCACCACACCTGTTTAATTTTTTTTTTTTTTTTTTTTGTTAGTTGAGACAGGGTTTCACCATGTTGGCCAGGCTAGTCTTGAACTCCTGACCTCAAGCGATTCGCCCACCTCGGCCTCTCAAAGTGCTGGGATTACAGGGGTGAGATGCTGTGCCCCCCTCACAATCTTAATATTTTTAAAGAGTAGAGGACAATCATTTGGGTTTGTCTGATGTTACCTTATGATGTGATTTCAGTTGTATTGTTGCTGGGATTACAAGAGAAATGAGATTGTAATCTTAGTGCATCATATTAGGAAGTACATGATATCAATTTATGCCATTACTATTGGTAATGTTAACTATGATTACTTGGTTAGAAATCTGATGTCTGCCAGATTTCTACATTGTAATCTTACTATATTGTACTTTGTAACTAATTAATCAGTATCTCATGGGGAGATACTTCACAACTATGTGAATATCCTGTTTTTCATCAAATTTTCATCCAGTAATTTTAGATTTTTACTTAAATCAATTGTTTTTGTGATGGTTGCCAGTGAGTAATTTTTTTAATTTATCATTCCTTCTACACTTATTATTTCTCATTCTGCTGTAAGGAAGTACTTTCCCATTTCCCCAAATTAATTTGTTGATTAATATTAGTATAAACACATGGATTCTTATTTTATTCAGTGAGTTATGATTCACTAATATAATTATTTATCTGGATGCTTGAGTTGTACAGAATTGATCATTAGGAGCCACACAGTGGCTCATGTGTCTTTTTGATATGTCTCTATATCCTTTGGGTACTTTTAAATTTTATTAAAAAAAATTTTTTTTTGAGATGGAGTTTTGCTCTTGTTGCCCAGGCTAGAGTGCAATGGCGCGATCTTGGCTTACTGCAACCTCCGTCTCCTGGGTTCAAGCAATTTTCCTGCCTCTGCCTCCCGAGTAGCTGGGATTACAGGTATGCATCACCATGTCCGGTGAATTTTGTATTTTTAGTAGAGATGGGGTTTCTCCATGTTGGTCAGGCTGGTCTCAAACTCCCGACCTCAGGTGATCCGCCCACCTCAGCCTCCCAAAGTGCTGAGATGACAGGTACCAGCCACTATGCCTGGCCCAGGACTCTGAATTCCTTCTTTGTACTTTTCTGAATTTTGTATTATCCTTTTGTACTCCTTCTTTGTATTGTCCTGACTTTTGAGGAAGCTCAAAACAGTTATTTTGAATCCTCTGTACGAAAGGTCACATCTCTCTCTCTCTCTCTAGGATAGGTCACTGTTGCCTTATTTAGTTCATTTGGTGAGGTCATGTTTTCCAGCATGGTTTTGGTGCTTATGGATGTTAATTGTTGTCTGGGCATTAAAGAGTTAGGTATTTATTGTAGTGTTTGCAGTCTGGGCTTGTTTGTTGGGAAGGCTTTCCAAGTATTCAAAGAGAATTGAGTGTTGTGATCTAAGTCTTTGGTCACTGCAACCATATATGCATTAGGAGAACCCCCAGCCCAGTAATGATGACTCTTGCAGACCTCTTAAGGTATCACTTTGGTGGTCTTAAGTAGGATCCAAGAGAATTCCCTGGATTACCAGGCAAAGACTCTTGCTTTCTTCTCTTACTTTCTCCCAGACAGAGTCTCTTCTCCATGCTGAACTGCTTGGAGCTGGGTGACACAAGCAGCCTTGTGGCCTCAACAACTGGGACTGTACTAGGTCAGACCTGAAGCCAGCACAGCAGTGGGTCTTGCCTGGCTACCGTCTGTTGTTCACTCAAGGCCTAAGGGCTCTTTAGTCAACAGGTGGCGAATCCAGCCAGGCTTGTGTCCCTCCCTTCAGGGCAGTGAGCTCTCCCTAAGCCCAGGGCAGGTCCAGAAATGCTGTCAGGGCAGGGCCTGGAGTTGGGAACTTTAGGAATCTACCTGGTGCTCTTTCCACTGCGCCTGAGCTGGCACCCAAATCGCAAGACAAAGTCCTTCCTACTCTTCCATCTCCTTTCCTCAAGGAGAAGGAGTCTCTCGCCCTGGTCACCACCATCCCAGGCCTACAGTGATTACTGCCTGGCTACCAGTGATGTTCACTCAAGGCCCAAGAGCTCTTCAGTCAGCTTGTGGTGAAGGCTGCCAGGCTTGAGTCTCTTCCTTCAGGGCAGTGTGCTCCCCTCTGGCTTAGGGCAAGTCCAGAAATGCCACCCAGGGGCCAAGGCCTGGAATCAGGGACACCAGGATCCTGCTTTGTGCTTTATCCCACTATGGCCGACTTGGTACCCAAGCTGCAAGACAAAGCCCCTTTACTCTTTCCTCTCCTTTCCTCAAGTAAAAGGAGTCTCTCCCTGTGACCACCACAGCTGGAAATGTGCTGGGTCACACCTGAAGTTGGCATGGCGCAGGATCTCACTCAAGTCTTGTGGTGAGTACTGCCTGGCAACTGGTGGTGTTAATTCAAGTCCGAGGACTCTTGGATCATCTGGTAGTGAATCCTGCCAGAACTGGTACTTCTCTTTAAGGCAGTGGCTAGAGTGTGTCAAGAAATGTCCAGCAAATAGGGCCTGGAATGGGGGCCTCAGGATTCAGCCTGGAATGGGGGCCTCAGGATTCAGCCTGGTGCCGTATTCTGCTGTGGCTGAGCTGGAATGCAAGTTGCAAGACAAAGTTCTCTTTACCCTCCCCTCTCCTCTCCTCAAGCAGAAGGAAGTAGTCTCTCCTGGAGCTGCGAGCTGTGCTGTCTGAGGTTGTGGGAGGGGTAACACAAGCACACCCTTGGCCACCCCAGCTGTTGTCTCACAGATTGTGGGCACCCAAAGACCACTGGCTCCAAGCCCAGCACAGCACTAGGACTTGCCTAGGAATTTCAGTCCTTGTGGCCCAGACCACCTTTCAAGTTTATTTAGGACCCCAGAGCACTTTACCCCATGGTTGTGGGGCTAGTTGGAACTCAAGTTCTGTCTGGCTGCTGGGATGGATGATTCTTTTCCGGCTAGGGCCGGTCTAAATGTTTCCCTCGTGGTTACCAGGTGAATTCTGCCCTGTGTGGCTTTCTGCTGTGACAGACAGCACTGAATTCCAATGCAAAGTCCCACAAACACTTCACACTCCCTCCCCCAAGCACGCAGATTCTCCCTCTGCACCACATGGCCACTGCTGGGGATGAACGAAGGGTGGTGCCGACAACTTGAGATTGTCTTTCCCAGCCTCTTCATTGCCCCTATCCTTGATATAATTTTAAAGCCAGGTACAGGGATTTTTGGTTATGACGGTGTTTTTTTGCGTGGATGGTTGTTCTATTTGGTGTTCCTGTGAGGGGGATGATCACTGGGGGTCTCTATTTGGCCATCTTGCTCCACCCCCATCTTTGAGCACTTCTTTTTTTTTTTTTTGAGGCAGAGTCTCACTCTGTAGCCAGGCTGGAGTGCAGTGGCACGATCTTGGTTCACTGCAGCCTCCGTCTTCCGGGTTCAAGCAATTCTCCTGCCTCAGCCCCTGGAGTAGCTAGGACAACAGGTGTGCACCACCATGCTTTTGGTTAAAACACAATACTCCAAGCTTGTCATAATTTGTAAACCTCAGCTTCCTAAACCTCAGCCATTTCCCCAATGAACTGAAGATAACGGTGTTTAGAAATGAAGGTCTGGGCCGGGTGCGGTGGCTCGTGCCTGTAATCCTAGCACTTTGGGAGGCCAAGGCAGGTGGATCATGAGATCAGAAGATCGAGACCATCCTGGCTAACATGGTGAAACCCCTCTCTACTAAAAATACAAAAAATTAGCCGGGCGTGGTGGCGGGCGCCTGTAGTCCCAGCTACTCGGGAGGTTGAGGCAGAAGAATGGTGTGAACCCGGGAGGCGGAGCTTGCAGTGAGCCAAGATTGCACCACTGCACTCCAGCCTGGGTGACAGAGTGAGACTCCATCTCAAAAAAAAAAAAAAGAAGGAAAAAAAGAAATCAAAGTCTGCATTGTGTCTGGGTGTAGTGCTCATTGATACTGAGGCATCACTGCTTCTAGGTCCTCTTCAACAGACAGAGCTAGGAAATACATACACATATTTATGTACACATACACTACTCATATACACAATAATTAGGTCTGCATTTTGATAACACCAGATAGTCAGCATGCCTAACTTTGACACCTCAGCACTTCTGTTTTAAACCCTTAGCACCTTTCCAACACTCCTCCCTTCCCCAGCCTATTCTACAAAGAAGCTCCTGGGATATGGTAAGTTTGTTGAAGGTTGTGTTTTGTGCCATTTTGTTCACTGGAAGGCATTTTAGGCTGCTGGATAGGTTTGGATCCCTGAAAAATAATCAGAGCAGACTTTAGAGCTTAGACGATAGTCCTGATTCCTCTCATGTAATGGTATTTTCACAGAAATAAAAATCTGCTATTTTTGTAATTGGAAGAGGCAATTTGGATTTGAGGAGTCCATCGGTAGAAACTGCCCAATTGCAGCCCCTCTATTTAGTGATTATGTGGTCCATTTTGTGCCATAAGTAGATTCCCTTTTTCAAGCGTTTTTCTTCTTAAATGCTTTGCTCGCCAGGTTGCCCGTCATCACAGTTCTGCTGTACCCTCCCTAGCCATAGTTTGCAGTGATCTCCCCCTGCTGGAGATGGTACAGGAAGTACTAACTGCCACAGGTAGCCTAGTGAAGAAAGAACTGCAATCATAAGGAGCTGGTTATCATCCTCCTTTTTTTTTTTTTTTTTTTGAGATGGAGTCTCGCTCTGTCACCCAGGCCGGAATGCAGTGGCGCAATCTCGGCTCAGTGCAAGCTCCGCCTCCCGGGTTCACGGCATTCTCCTGCCTCAGCCTCCCGAGTAGCTGGGACTGCAGGCGCCCGCCACCATACCTGGCTAATTTTTTGTATTTTTAGTAGAGACAGGGTTTCACTGCGTTAGCCAGGATGGTCTCGATCTCCTGACCTCATGATCCGCCTGCCTCGGCCTCCCAAAGTGCTGAGATTACAGGCATGAGCCACTGCACCCGGCCCATCCTCTGTTTTTGCACAGTTGAACTGAATCTTCCCAAAGTAATATTACTCACCTAGGAATCATAGACTAAATGAACTCTATAAACTATATAACTATAACTCTACAAATTCATATAACTATATTACTATACATTCTATAAATGCATATGGCTAGGGAGGTCTTCTTCCAAGACAAGTAGGTCCCTGAAGGTGCTTCTCAATGATCATCTTTTTTCTCTCGGTTTATGGCAGGATGGCGTTCTAAATGCAAAGGAATCAATGTTTTCACTTATCTCTTATGCTATATTTCTGCAACAAGTTTATAACATAATTCTCTCATTTCTAATACATGGACCAATCTTTCAATATATAGGGTCTCTTTCCTGTGCCCCAAACTTAATAATAAGTACTACTCCTCAGTGACATTTCCTATTAGCCTGAGGATCGTTCCCTGCTTTAATCTCTCAATAAAAGATTAAAAAGATAAAAGAAAGAAAGAAAAGGAAAGAAAACAGCTTGAGCTATGTGCATGTGTGTGCCAGTATGCCTGTTTGTGGGTGAGAGTGTGTATGTGGTTGCTGTACAAATGTGTGAGCATATTTGTCCCTTTTGTGTGAGTGAGTATATATGTGGTATGTGTGGCATGCATGTGGATTTGTGTATGTGGTTTGAATGTGCTTTGTGTATGTGCCCATGCGTATGCATGTGAGAGTGTGTGTGTGTGTGTGTGTGTGTGTGTGTGTGTGTGTGTCTGCGCATGCACGTGCACATGATAATTAGTTCTTTGTGTGCTATTGCTGCCTCCTAGTGGCATCTATTTCTTTCCAAAGTGCTGGCAAAACAGTTGGGAAAGAAAAGAAGCCCTCATATTGAAGTCTCCTGTGTCAGGCACTGGGTACATTTTTTCTGTATATCTCACTTCTGTTAATTCAATCTCCCCAATCATCCCATAAGGAAAATAAATAAACTGAAGCTCAGGAAGATTATGTGACTTAGTTTACCCAGGTCACAAAGCTAATAAGTGACAGAACCAGATATCCAAACTTCAGAATGATATCTTTCGTACCATTTTTATACTGCTAGTTAAGCTACAATTTTTCCCAGTGGCTTCTTGGAAATATTTGCATTCTAAAGTTGGCGTTTTACAGCCTACTCCTGAAACAAGTTGGTAGAAAAGATTGTTGTATATGCAAGGCTAGGAAATATCCTAGGTTGCTAGTTTTTATGGATACTGGCTAGGGCATTATGGCAATATGTATATCACTGAAGGGAAGGGAGAAAGAGTAGCCAGTTTATCTCTGTTAATATCCTATAGCATGAATTGCCCCAAGAGGCTAAGATAGAATAAGCAGCAGAAGGAGGAATGAAATGTTGAATATTGCTTAGTTCTAGCATAAGGAAGAAATCCAAAGTCACTATGTTAAAGGCAGTGACTCTTTTCTTAGTAGTGAAGAAAAGAAAATATGCCTCGTCATTCTTAGTTTCTGCAATCTTTATGCTGTATTTATTTATTTATTTAACTAAAAAAATAGAGACAGGGTCTCGCTGTGTTGCCTAGGCTGGTCTGAAACTCCTGGGCTCAAGTAATCTGCCTGCCTCGGCCTCCCACCGTGTTGGATTACAGGCCTGAGCTGCTGCGCCCGGCCCATAATGCGTTCATTTGTAGTATAATCTATACTTCTGTGGTCTGTAAATAGAAAGTTCTGCATTACTTACCATTAAATTTAAGGAATTTACCAGGTACAGGATTGTTTTCATATTTGTCTCTAATGTGTTTATGTAATAATTACAATTCTTGGTATTTACAAATTGTTTTCCATCTAGATAGCTAAAAGTCATTTACATTTTTCACTCTAATGATACAGAGTATCTTAATAATGCAAAATGGTGAATCATGGAAATTTGATTGCTTTGAATGTTAGCTTATGCATATTGCTAATTTTGAAACAACAAATTAAAAATATGGAAGATACTTATCTAATATATCTATATAACTATATAAAAAATTCCACAAAAATAGATAAAGGACAAAAGAGATACTTTGCAGAAGAATAAAAGACTAATAGAGATATTTAAATATTCCAACTTCTCTAATAGTGAAAAATGCAAAGTAAAAAGAGATGCTTTTTTTTTTCTTTTTTTTACATACGATTAGCACAGATCTGAAAAACCATTAATGTGAGACAGTCATTTGCACAGACCATTGAGTGAAGTTGCAGATTTGCAAAATACTTCCAGTGAGCGATTTGGCGGTACTGATCAAAAGCCTTAATGCTTTTATAATGCCCATAAGAATATCTTTTATGGAGAGAGCTAAAATTTCAACTAAGATGTATATATTCAAAGGCATTTATTGCAACATTATTTATAAGGGCAAAAATTGGTAACCACAGGAGAGTAATTAAGAAAATTGTCATATCCACATGATGATATAATAAGTAGATATTAAAAATAATAATATAGATATAAAAATTTGAGTATATACAAATGTGAATAGTAGTTATTACTTAATGGCAGGATTACACATAATTTTTTTTCTCCTTTAAACTTTCCAGTATTTTTCAATTTCCTTATAAGGGAAATGAAACTTTGAAACCATGAAAACTTTTTATTTTTATTATTTTATTTTATTTATTTATCTTTTTGAGACAGAGTTTCGCTCTTGTTGCCCAGGCTGGAGTGCAGTGGTGTGATCTTGGCTCACTTCAACCTCCACCTCCCAGGTTCAAGCGATTCTCCTGCCTCAGCCTCCTGGGTAGCTGGATTACAGGCATGTGCCACCATGCCCAGCGAATTTTGTATTTTTAGTAGAGATGGGGTTTCTCCATGTTGGTCAGGCTGGTCTTGAACTCCCGACCTTGGGTCATCCCCTCTCTTCGGCTTCCCAAACTGTTGGGATTACAGGCATAAAGAAGCTATTTAATACACGTTTTACTTTTTCTCCTCTTTCTTTACATCACTCTTTTCCTTAACTTTATCTTTCCCCTTGTCAGCTTTTCTATCTTTTCGCTCTCTTCTTTCTCCTGCCCTTCTTTCTTGTCTCCATCCTGGTTGGCAATCTTGTTGTTGTTGAGGTTGTGCAGGGTGACCACAGAATGGATCAGTGAGGCCAAGTACACTACCACCATCTGGTCGTTGGTCCTCGGGTAAAAAGCTTTAACAGGCTCCTGCAGGCTGATGTCTGGCAGAAGGTTGAAGACGTCCTGCAGCTCGCAGATGATCTGATGGTTGATGGGCAGCTTGCCTGTGGCTACTTTTTCCAGGTAGCTCCTGATATCCAGAAGCTTGGAGTTCAGTCCCTTCAAACCATGGACCTGGTTTGTGATCTGCTGGGACAGAGTGCCCACCGTTGTGTCTTTGATGTCTCATAACAAGTGTTTAACTTCAACTTCCTCAGCTTACTCTGCTCCAGTTTCACTGGTCACGTGTTCAAATGTTTTCAAGGTTGGAGTTCCATCATCATGGACTTCTTCCACTGAAATGTACGCTTCTGTGGGCAGCCCTAGGTCCTTTGGATTCACGTCAATAATGATCAATACTGAGTTACGATAGTATCTTTTCATGAGTTCATTGATGGTAATGTCATTCTTGTGTATATTCTGGCCTGTGTGGTACCAGCCAACTATTCTTTTTCTGGCATTGACTTTCTTAAACATTCCACACATGTTTTCCAAATAATCATGATCTAAAAACCACACAGAATTGTCTTTGTCATCTTCATCAAAAGGAACTGCAGAACTGTTCGATACATCAATTGCTTTCTTTTGTCATGACCCCCAAAACACACCAACAATGCGCTTCTGGTTTCCAACCTTGCCGATTCGGTTGAAATGATCCACCACGCTGAGCAGCACCGGGGGTGGCCCACCACCTTCTGTACTGCCAGCTCTGGCATCGAGACACACCTTGCCCAGGCCTGGCTCCCTGCGACCTGCAAACACTGGCAGCGGTAGTGATTTCCCTGGGGCTCCATCAGGCCTGGCTCTTCTTCTTCCCTCAGGTTTACATTTGACTTTGCAAAACAAAAAACCCAAGTAACAGTGGCTTAAACAAAGGTAATCTCTAGGTCTCCTACTATAGTTACCTTAATTTTATGGAGCAAGAGTTTAAATTACACAGATTGGCCAGGCACGGTAGCTCACGCCTGTAATCCCAGCACTTTGGGAGGCCAAGGAGGGCAGATCACCTGAGGTCGGGAGTTTGAGACCAGCCCGACCAACATGGAGAAACCCTGTCTCTACTAAAAATACAAAAAATTATTTGGGTGTGGTGGCACATGCCTGTAATTCCAGCTACTGGGGAGGCTGAGGTAGGAGAATCGCTTGAAGCTGGGAGGCGGAGTTTGCAGTAAGCATGCCACTGCACACCAGCCTAGGCAACAAGAGCAAAACTCTGTCTCAAAAAAAAAAAAAAAAATGTATACAGATCATCAGATTTAATCCTTCAAGATGCAGGTTAGTTCAAATTACAGATGAATAATTATCTTTCTAATTAATAAAAGCTCACATTTTCATATTTTTTTGTAGAGAATTGAATTCACATTGTTCAATGTCATCTAGACTAATTCTTAAGTTTATATTTTGAAAATAAGCAGATCCCTTTCAACGTGGGAAGTATAGCACAATTATCTTCCCACAGAGGAAAGAAAATTTTTTTAGGGTCCTCTTTATACTACCATTATCAACAATGTCACCATTTGATTTTTAAAAATTGAGATGTCATTCGTTTTTGAAACAAACCTACTTTCATTTAAGTCATTTGTAGCTGTTAGGAAACAATATTTTCAATAGAAATAGTGTTTCAATGTCACTCTCTTTTTATCAAAGATAAAACAAGGTTCTGTATATATTTTCCTATACTGACTTTATAATCGCAGCACAGTGTTTTCTTTATTTCCTCTCTATCCCAAAACATGATTTATATACCTTTTTTTTCTTTTGAGACAGACTCTAATTTTTTGTTTGTATTTTTAGTAGAGACGGGGTTTCACCATGTTAGCCAGGAGGGTCTCGATCTCCTGACCTCGTGATCCACCCGCCTCGGCCTCCCAAACTGCTAGGATACAGGTGTGAGCCACCACGCCTGGCCGACTAGAGAATATTTATCTGGCTTCATCCTTGAGGTTCCTGAATAGGCTCTGAGTTCAGCAATTTCTTCCCAAATATTTGTAGAGGTCCCCAGGGTGAGTCACATGGGTGCTCTGTATATGATGGAACTACCCTATCATGGTGCTCTGTCTCTGACTGAACTACTTGGGAGGCTGAGGTCGGAGGATTGCTTGAGCTCAGGAGTTGGAGGCTGTAGTGAGCTATGATTATGCCACTGCACTCCAGCCTAGGTGACAGAGCCAGGCTCTGCCTCTAAAAAAAGAAAAAAGAAAATTCCCAAAGGAAGTTGTTCACACTGTAGGATTAGGAATCACTCTCTTACACAAAGAGGAAGATGCTACATGAAGGGCAACTCATGGCCAATACTTTGTTTCATGCATCATATCATCACTTTCCCCTTCAATTTTGCATATTGCCATTGAACCAGGTCTCTTTAGGATGACTTACTTTTTCTTTTTTTTTTTCGAGATAGAGTCTCGCTCTGTCACCCAGGCTAGAGTGCAGTGGCATGATCTTGGCTCACTGCAACCTCCGCCTCCTGGGTTCAAGCGATTCTCCTGCCTCAGCCTCTTAAGTAGCTGGGACCACAGGCGTCCCACCACCACGCCTGCTAATTTTTGTATTTTTAATAGAGACGGGGTTTCACCATATTGGCCAGGCTGGTCTTGAACTCCTGACCTCATGATCCACCTGCCTCAGCCTTCCAAAGTGCTGGGATTACAGGCATGAGCCACCGTGCGCAGCCAGGATTACTTACTTTCTAGGAGGTTCCTTGGTTCTCAGGTAAGGAGTTTCCAAGTGAAACTTGCCTACTAGTCATCTAAACATGACATGTAGGCTTGAGTTCTAAGGTGAACACAGCTCAGGCTCAAGCTGGTATCTCTTTCATGTTATATACACATAACAAATAATAAAACTCTATATGCATATCTTAATATTTTTATTTGCATGTGTGTATATGAATGAAAAATATATAAATGAAAATGATATATATAAATGCAAAAAGTGACAATCAGCTTGTTCTTAAAAGTGGGAAGGGAGATCTACTCATCTTATTTTCACCTAAGCAGAGGAAATATTTAAAGACATTTTCATTTTCAGTTATATTTTTCTGCTATAGTTATTTCCTCTGAGATGAGCTTGAGCTTGTTACATTTTTTCTTTGATTTATCTTCTATTTATCTTCTATTTTTCTTTTCATATTCATTTAGACACCATTTGTCAAATTCATTTCATATCTTTCAGCAATGCAGTTTATGATTCTAAAAATTGCATATATGTATTATGCACAACATTGTGAAATGACTAAATCAAGCTAATTAACAAGTGTTGCTTCACATATTTATCAATTTTGTGATGAGAACACTTAGGATATACTCTTTTAGCAATTTTCAAGAACACAGTACATTACCATTTACTATGGTCACACCACGTTGTACAATAGATCTCTTAGACTTATTCCTCCCATCTAACTTAAATTTTGTTTCCTTTGACTAATATCCTCCTCCTCCTGAGGCTGGAGTAGGGTGGTTTATCTTTCTTTCTTTCTTTTTTTTTTTTTTTTTGTAATAATGATCGGGATTTTACTGCATTGTCTAGGTAGAGTGCAGTGGCACAATCTCGGCTCACTGCAACCTCTGCTTTCCGGGTTCAAGCAATTCTCCTGCCTCAGCCTCCCGAGTAACTGGAATTACAGGTGTGTGCCACCACGCCTGGCTAACTTTGTATTTTTAGGAGAGACAGGGTTTCACCGAGTTAGCCCGGATGGTCTCGATCTCCTGACCTCCTGATCCACCCGCCTTGGCCTCCCAAAGTACTGGGATTACAGACGTGAGCCACCGGGGCAGGTCAGTTTATCTATCTTGAATGTATTAACTGACTGGTTAAATTCCTGCAATTGCATGCTTGATTTTGCATCCTTGATTCTCAGTACTAATGATCCGGATTATAGATCATTGCCTAGTTATAAACATGTTCAAGTATGCTTTTGAAAACTAAACATTCTTAAAAGCATTCTGTACCCTTTATTTTCCTTAGCATGATTTGTCTTTGACACAAGGAAGAGCTGTTGGTGTTTACTTCCAGTGGAATAGGTTTTAAAAAGAACCTTTTAAATAATTTGACTTGGGTTTTGATATATCAGAGAGTGAGGAAATTTTCACTTGAGACTCATTCAACTCTGATGTCTGTCCACATAGCGGATCACCCCTTCTGTGAACATCCTCCAGCCGCCCCATTTTCTGTGCCCCTATTCTTTCGCCACGGCCCCTAAGGTGATCATAAGCGACTCAGCGTGGGATGCGGGAGGGCAGCAGCATTCAAACTGCTGTCAGGTTATCCCGGAAGCTTCGACCGGGGACCCGCCAAGTGCCCCGCAAGCTGGGATGCGAGTCTGGCGGCTGCTAGGCCAGCAGGAGCGTCGCCATGGCAACGGGGCGGCGCGGACGCCGCCGCCTGTGGGCGGAGAAATGCCAGCGCGGAAGTCTCCGCCCCCAGCCTGGGGCACCGGTGGTCGCAGCCGCCGGGAACGTCGCCATGGCAACCGCACCGCAGGCTGCGGGGGTGGAGTAGGGGGCGGGGAAATGCGAGCGCGAAAGTCCCCGCCCCCGGGCTGTTGGGCGGCGGCGACCCAGCGGCCCGCAAGGATTTGAAACCGTTTGGCAGGGGCGGCGGCGGCGTTGGCGGCAGCAGCCGAGCGGAAAGCTTGCGTGTGGTGGTGCCAGGTTCTCATTTTTTTTTCCGAATTTCCTTCCCCCGCCCCTCCCACCGGGTTCTTGAGTGTAATTTTGCGCTGGTGGCTGCCGCCCCGCCCTTGCGGGCCCATTCGGGAAGGGGCGTCGCCCTCAGGCCCTGGGCCCGTTCTCCGGGCCTGGGGGGCGTGCGCCCCGGGAGTCCCGGCGCTGCCCGCTGTGGTGTCCCCGGCAGGCAGAGCGCGATCCAGGCCGGGACGGCTTGGGAAAGTTCTAAGTAAAGTTTGATCAGCCGGTTTGATCGGTCTGACGTGGTCCAGGAGTCTGACCCAAGGGTTTGCGACTGGGAGAGGAATCTGTGTCCTGGATAAGGTAGGAGCGCGGCCTGGGCCTGGGCCTCGGCGGGCTGAGGAAGGGACTGCCAGGAAGGGCACCGCTGGAGTTTTCAATTCCGTCGCAGAAAAGAGTCTCAGAACAATCAGCTGGATTTGCGGGGACAGAACCAGGGCGCTGGTTGGTTTGCAGAAAGTCATAGGCCTCTTGGAGAGGCCCTAGCCCAGCACCGCCGCATGTAGGATACTACCCTGTGTTTCTGAGTTAATTATTTTTAAGTGTTCAAGAGAACGACATAAGTAAATGTGAACAGCTTTTCTGATCATTGCACGGCTATTTTTATTTGTCTTTAATATTTTAAGATGTCAAAATAAGATAGAAAAGGCACATTAAATTCCATGAGCCTCTCCACAGTGGTCAGGCTGCAGCTTAGTGGAATGCATGGTATTAATAATTTGTGCAGTGTTCAGGCCCAGCTGTCACTGTCCCCTAAGAACCTAGGACAGTGATTTCACCTCACTTAAGCCTCAGCTTCTTCCTCTGTGAAATGACCATGGAAATGGTGCGGAAATTATAGGGCCGGGCCAGAAAATAAACTGAGATTTGTTTGTAAAGCACACACTGAGCTACGGGTAGGGTCAGGGAAGACTCCTGTTAAAACATCCACACGTGTAAGCCAGAGAAAACGTGCACCTGTAATCCTTTTTAATTTGGCGACATTTCCAGTTTTCTTTAATGACCCACAATATACTTAAAATATGATTTGATTGAACAAAATAGATTTTACGCAACTTCCAAGAACGTTTGTTTTGTTTGGCAAGGAGTGTGATATGAATGAAGTGTATTCTTTGCTTGGCAGTTGTGACTCCTTTTTTTCCCAGACCTTTTAATACTCGTGGCTTGGTTATGTTTGCTGACTCTAGGGTAGGTAAGCCCATTTTGTAGCTGTCCAAAAAGAAGTTTAAAAAAAAACAACATGGGTGAGTTTAATAAAAGACATGATCCAAATATAGATTGTAGCTATAAGCAAGAGTCACCCAATTTACTTTTTTACCTTTGAAATTATTTATTTTTTTGACACAGTCTTGCTCTGTGGCCCAGGCTGGAGTGCAGTGATGCGATCTCAGCTCACTGCAACGTCCGTCACCTGGGTTACCTTTGAAATAATTTATATAACTAATAGGCACACTATAATTACTGTAAGCCTAAGCCAAAGATGTTACTTTACCTATTTTTCAATTCTAGTAATTTAAATTTTCGATTCTGATAAATGGTATGAAACTTTTGATAAGTTGGAACTGAGATACAATTTGTCAATATGATGTAATTTGTTTTAAAATTATTTATTTTTCATTTTCAATTTTTTTTTTTTTTTTTGAGACGGAGCTTTGCTCTTGTCACCCAGGCTGGAGTGCAGTGGTGTGATTTCAGCTCACTACAACCTTTGCCTCCCAGGTTCAAGCGATTCTCCTGCCTCAGCCTCCTGAGTAGCTGGGATTACAGGTGCCTGCCACCATGCCTGGCTAATTTTTGTATTTTTAATTGGCTAGGCTTGTCTCGAACTCCCGACCTCAGGTGACCCTCCCGCCTCGGCCTCCCAGAGTGCTGGGATTACAGGTGTGAGCCACTGCACCCGGCCCATTTTCAGTTTTTTTGAGACAGGGTCTCACTTTATTGCTCAGGCTGGAGTGCAGTGGCGTGATCTTGGCTCATTGCAGCCTTGACCTCTTGGGCTCAAGTGATCCTCCCACCTCAGCCTCCCAAGTAGCTGGGACTACAGATGCATGCCACCATGCCTGGCTAATTTTTGTATTTTTTGTAGCGACAGGGTCTCACTATGTTGCTCAGGCTAGTCTTGAACTCCTGGGCTCAAATGATCCACTCACCTTGGCCTCCCAAAGTGTTTGGATTACAGGCGTGAGCCACCACACCTGGCCAATAAGATGTAATTTGTGTAGCAATAAATCCTTGAAGGTTTGAAATGTTAGTTTTTTTGTTTCTTTTTCTGTTTCTTTATTTTTTTGGAGAAAAATTAAGGGATAAGAAGAAGCAGATTTTTAGTTTTTACCAAATGTTACTTTGATTCTTGTTTTTTTTTGAAATGTATACTTCAATATTGCATGTCAATATAGCAATTCCAATTGCCTTTCTACTTTTCAAATTTTTTTTTTTTTTTTTTTTTTGAGACAGAGTTTTGCTGTGTCACACAGGTTGGAGTGCAGTGGCACCATCTCGGCTCACTGCAAACTCCACCTCCCGGGTTCAAGCGATTCTCCTGCCTCAGCCTCCCTAGTAGCTGGGAATACAGGCGTGTGTCACTTTGCCCAACTAATTTTTTTGGTATTTTTAGTAGAGACGGGGTTTCACCATGTTGGCCAGGCTGGTCTTGAACTCCTGACCTCAAGTTATCCGCCTGCCTCAGCTTCCCAAAGTGCTGGGATTACAGGCGTGAGCCACCGTGCCCGGCCTTCAAAATACTTTTTAATTAGTTGGAGATATTGCTCACTTATATGTAAATTGTCAGTATAATGGATCTGAGAGCTAGAGGTTTCAGAATGTTAATCTGAGCTTTGTGCTTGATTTCATGATTTTGAGTTAGTCATTTAATGGTTGAATTTTAGTTTCCTCTAATGTTAAACACTACCATTTCCTGCCCATGTCAAAGGATTTATTGAGAATTAGTGATTATGAGGAATCTTTTTTATTTAGCTTTAGCTATAGATGTTCTCAGGCAAATGTTTGAGTACATGGGCAGTATATAGTCTTTAGGCCCCGGAGTACATCTAGGCCAGAGCTGTGCTTTAAAACTCTGGGTTTATGAGTTTCCATTGGTTTTGTTCATCCATTTGAATTGTTGCTTTTCAACATTATGATCTCACATCCAGCACTGGTATCATAGCCTTCTGTTATCAAGTGCATAACTGATGGAATATATTGTATACATGTAAAACAAAACCAACCGACCAAACAAAAAATGATGAGTACCAGGTAATAAGCTAGGTACTTACTAAGATGTGTAAATCATGGTCCCTGCCTTCTAGGAGCTTCTCACAGATAATGGAAGATGTATGCATAATAATACACAGATGTGTAAAAAAACATGCTGTACACAGATGTGAACAGTTTACACTGAGAACAGAGCAACAGCCAGTCTAGGGCAAGGGAGGGGGGGCCAGCTTCACTCAGGTGACATTTGAGCTGCATTTACCTGACTCCAGGTGGAGGGAATAGCCTATGAAATTGCAAAGGGGGTGGGATCAGATAAGTCCTCGCAGGGTTTGACCATAGTGAGGAGTTCATTGTGGCAAGAGGGAAGTGGGCATTGGTGGGTTGGTGTAGTTAGGCAAAGAGTGTGTGTGTGTGTGTGTGTGTGTGTGTGTGTTTGTGTGTGTGGTGTGAGAGACAGGCCTAAATGTAAAGGTACTTGTATGCCTAACTTTGGGTTTGGATAGTATTCTGTTTTAGGCAGTCACGAGAGATTTTTAAACAGGAAGTGATAGGCTTAGCTTTGTCATTAGGAAACTCATTCTGGAGCAGGTGAAGAAAACGGACTCAAGTAGAGAAAACTGACAGTAGGGAGACAGATGATGAGGCTGCCGCAGTAGTTCAAGTAAGTGGTGGGCAGGCCTTTATCTGAGATTGTGGCAGTGAGAATAGGGAAGCAGGCAGATTTTGAGATATTTCTCAGCATTTATTGATGTATTGGTTTGTGGGGGTTTAGAGGATGGGAACATTGAAACTTCTAGCTTGGGAGATAAAGTAGATGATGTCATCAAGCAGAGTACAACATAGATTTATGGAGAAAAACATCAAGGATTTTTTTCTTGGACATATAAATCTAGGTAATAAACAGGACATTAGTGAATAGGTCCAGGAGCTATTGTAAATGAGTCTGGAGTTGCAAAGAGAGGCTGGAGTTTGAAATAAAATTTAAGGGTGAACGGCATGAAACAAATACTTGAAATGATGGTACTGAATGCAATCACTAAGCGAGTATGAAAAGTCAGATCAAAAGGAGACTAAGGAAAGAGCACTGGAAAGTCCATATTGACTGTAGAAGCCAGAGCTATTGAGAGACCAAGAAGGAATGATCTGAGGCAGTAGGGGAGCCAGGAGTGAATGGAACCACTGAAGTCAAAGAAGAGTTTCTTAGGAGCAGGGAGTTGTCAGAAGTGGAAGATGCTGTGAGATGTCAAATAGGATGCAAACTGAAGACAGCCCTTTGGATTTGGCAATTAGTGGATCACTGGTGAACTTTGAAAGATTTTTGCTACCATGATGGAGATAGAAGAGGTAATATACAGGGGGTGAGATCTGGATAGAAGTTGATGAAGTGGAGAAAGTAAGTGGATTTGGTAAATGGAATGCTAGAGTGAGGGGAGATTTTTAAACAGGAAGTGATAGACTTAGCTTTGTTATTAGGAAACTCATTCTGGAACAGGTGAGGAAAATGGACTCAACTAGAGAAAACTGACAGTAGGGAGACAGATGATGAGGCTGCCACAGTAGTCCAAGTTAAGTGGTGAGCAGGCCTTTATCTGAGATTGTGGCAGTGAGAATAGAGAAGCAGGCAGATTTTGAGATATTTCTCAGCTGCTATCAGAGGGGAAGGAGTCAGTGGAGATGGAAAATTTTACATAGCGGATAGGCAATTGATAGAGGACAGATAGAGGGAGAGTTATTGTGTCTGATACAGGAGCAGAGGTGGAAGAGTGTTTTCTCTGAGAGGTAAGTTGAGAGATGGGAGGAACGACATCTTGGGGTGGTACCACCTGGCTATTATTTTTTCCGTGAAGCAAAATGTATGATTTTTAAATTGAGAGGAGAGGCTGGAGTTATTCAAGGGGCTGTAAGATATTTGGGAAAAGTTTTAAAGCTGCTTCGTGGAGTAGGAAATAGCGAGACTCCTGAGGGTTCAGGTAATGTTGGAAGCTGTCTGACTACAAGGCAGTGCCATTTTTTTCCAGCAACCCTGTAGAGCATGAAGGAGGGCATCAAGGGATTGCGGCCTTGCCAAGTAGAAAGGAAAGATCTAGTGGAATAAGAAGAGAGCATTTAAGAGGACAAGAGGCGGCCGGGCATGGTGGCTCATGCCTGTAATCCCAGCACTTTAGGAGGCCGAGGCAGGCGGATCACGAGGTCAGGAGATCAAGACTAGCCTGGCTAACACAGTGAAACCCCGTCTCTACTAAAAATACGAAAAATTATCTGGGCGTGGTGGTGGGTGCCTGTAGTCCCAGCTACTCGGGAGGCTGAGGCAGGAGAATTCCTTGAACCTGGGAGGCGGAGGTTGCAGTGAGCCGAGATCATGCCACTGCATTGCAGCCTGGGTGACAGAGTGAGATTCCGTCTCAAAAAAACAAAAAAACAAACAAACAAACAAACAAACAAAAAAACGAAAAGAAAAGAAAAAAGAGGACAAGAGGTTAGTTTCAGACGGATTTCTTTGCAAGATGACAGAGATGAGAAAGGGGAGTACGTGGTAGTCAGATGGTTGGAGCGTTGAGCCTCATGAGGGATTTTGGGGCTGAGGGAGGAAGAGCAGTAGTTGGGAAGTGGCAAGATGGATCTTGGTAAGTGTTTTCCTTCCACTGCGTGGTTGAGTGGAGAAAGTGAAAGACTACAGAGGATGCATGAGAGAGCAGGTGGGGAGAGAGAGAGAGAGAGAATGAGAGAGATTATGAGAGACCTTGGCTTACCTCTAATGACTGAGGAAAGTAAAGTCAGCAAGTAAAAGCTAGGATTTACTTACAGAGACGGGGTAGAGAGAACTTTCTATGAAGAGGTTGTTGATGATGAAATGGTGGAAACCATATGATAATGTGATAAATATTAGAAGCTGGTTTAGCAGATAGAGGGCAGTTTGTGGAGCAAGATAGCTTATGAGGCAGAACAAAGCTTTTCACCAAATATAGAATTTGTAAATGGAATAAATGAAAAATTGGCACCATTCATAATGTAAAGGTAGCGCACATCCCTATCAGGACATTTCACAATTTAAAGGAACATGTAGAGTATGGATGTATTTTTAACTTAACAAATTTTGTCAAAACCTACACTTTTGATTTTTGGGATTCACCCCCTTTGTATTCAGTGTTTTTCCTGTTAATTAGAAGTATGATGACCAATATTTTATAGTTTTTAAAGAGGATTAAAAAATTTATATTTGGTGGAGGGTGCAGTGGCTCATGCCTGTAATCCCAGCACTTTGGGAGGCTGAGGTGGGTGGATCATGAGGTCAGGAGTTCGAGACCAGCCTGACCAACATGGTGAAACTCTGTCTCTACTAAAAATAGAAAAATTAGCCAGGCATGGTGGTGTGTGCCTGTAATCCCAGCTACTCAGGAGGCTGAGGCAGGAGAATCGCTTGAACCCAGGAGGCGGGGTTTGCAGTGAGCCATGATTATGCCATTGCACTCTGTAGCCTGGGCAACAGAGCAAGACTCTGTCTGAAAAAAATTTTTTTAAAATTTATATACAGCAAATGCACTTTTTTTGGCATGTAGTTCTATCAGTTTTTACACACTGTAGGTTCTCATAACTTCCTACATAGACAGTGTACAGAACAATTCCAACATGCCAAATCGTTTCTTTGTGCCATCCCTTTGTGTTGAGACTCTGCTGCCACTGCTAACCCCATGAGCCGCTGATCCGTTCTTTATGTTTATATTGTTTGCCTTTTCTAGAATGTCACACAAATGGAATTAGGCAGTATGCAGCCTTTTGAGAAGGGCTTCTTTCACTTAGCATAAGGATTTGAAGTTTCCATGTTGTGTGTGTATCAGTAGTTCATTCCTTTCTGTTGCTGAGTACTATGTTATTGTGTGGATATGCCACAGTTTATCTAGTCCCCAGTTGAGGGACATTTGGGCTGTTTTCAGTTGTTTGGTGGTTATTTAAAAAAAATCACATTTGGATTTTTGTGTGTATATAGATTTTTCTTTTCACTTAGCTAAATACCTGGGAGTGGGATTTCTGGGTCATAGGCTGAGTGTGTGTTTATTTTTGTAAGAAACTGCCAAACTGTTTTCCAGAGTGCCTGTACTATTTTGTATTTCTACCAGCAATGCATGAGAGTTCCTGTTGTTGTACATCCTCACTAGCACTTGGTATTGTTTGCATTTTTAATGTTAGTGGTATCTCAGTATAGTTTTAATTTGCATTTCTGTAATGATATTGAGCATCTTATCATGTACTTACTTGCCATCTGTATTTCTTCTTTGGTAAAGGGACTAATTTTTTTTGCTGATTATCGGGGTAGTTTGTTTTCTGATTGTTGAGTTTTGAGAGTTCCTTATGTATTCTCAATACAAGTCTCATATGAGATGTATGATTTGCAAATATTTCGTTCTGGTCTGTGGCTTATCTTCTCAATTCCTTAACAGAGTCCTTTACAGGACACTTTTTTTTTTGTGAAGTTCAATATATCAGCTTTCTTTTTTATTTTTGAGATAGGGTCTTGCTCTATCTAGCACCGAGGCTAGAGTTTAGTGGTGCGATCATGGCCCACTGCAGCCTTGACCTCTCACACTTTCAAGCAATCCTCCCACCTCAGCATCCGAAGTAGCTGGGACTACAGGTACGTACCACTACACCTGGCTAATTTTTAATTTTTTTTTGTTTTGTAGAGATGGGGTCTCACCAAATTACCCAGGCTGGTCTTTAACTCCTGGGTTCAAGCATTCCTCCTGCCTGGGCCTCCCAAAGTTCTGGGATTACAGGCATGAGCTATCGTGCCTAGTCAGTTTTTCCTTTAGTGGGTAGTGCTTTTAATGTTGTATATGAGAAATCTTAGCCTTACTCAAGTTTGCAAAGATTTCCTCCCATGCTTTCTTCTAAGAGTTGTATAGTTTTACATTTTTACACTTAGGTCTGTGATGCATATTGAGTTAATTTTTATATACAGGATGAAGTTTAGGTTGAGGTTCAATTCGTTGTTTTTTTTTTTTTTTTGTATATGGATATCCAGTTGTTATGACATCATTTGTTGTAATAACTGTCATTTCTTCATGGATCACACCTTTGTTGAAAATCAGTTGTTCATGTTTGTTTTGGTCTGTTTCTGGACTTTCTAATCTTTTCCATTGATCTATCTTTTCACCAATACCAATTGTCTTGACTACTGTGGCTTTGGAGTACATCTTAAAATCTGATAATGTGAGTTCTCCAACTTTGTACTTTTTCAAAATTGTTTGGGCTCTTTAGTTCCTTTACCTTTTCATGTAAATTTTAGAGTTAAGCTTATCTCTACAAATAATACAGCTGGGTTTTGATTGGAATTGCACTAAATCTACAGGTCAATTTGGGGAGAACTGATATTTAACTCTTACGAGTTTTTTTTTTAAATGTCTCTCATCAGAGTTTTGTAGTTTTCAGCATACAAATCCTTAATATTTTGATTTAAAATCTTTTACAGATTGGATTATGGAAGTGGGAAGTGAAGAAGAAAAATGGGAGAAGCTGGATGCAGAATTTGATCACTTTGTGGTTGATATGAAGCCCTTTGTTCTAAAATTACCTCATAGGACAGGTAAGATTATGTTTGAAAATTAGATTCTTAAGATTAAGTTTTTTCTTTATATTATTTAGTCAAACCAATGAACTATCAACATGGAAGAAAAACTGATTTTCTCTAGTAACAATTTTTGCCATTGACATAGGACTGTTTACACTGAGTTGTTCAAGGGTAGATAGACATTCAGTGATAATGTCTTGCCAAACTGTGGACAGATCTTATTGTGATGCCTCGTCTCACATGTCATGAGCTTACAGCACATGGATCTCTAAAGTTAGCTACAACCTTTTTTCTTGCATCTTTTTCTTTTCTCTGTGGAAATTTTTCTTGCAAAGTTTTCTTCTTTCTATGGAAAGGGCCAGAGACAGGAGGAGCCTACTGTTCTCCTGTTCTCTGGCCTTTTTGTCTATCAAAGCAGAAAATAATCTATTGGTCTTTTATGCTTATTTGTTGGCATAACAAAATCCAGTGTGAATAAAGTTTTGTTGCTATCTTGTCTCCAATTCCTGGCCTGTTATTTCTAATTATGGAATGAAAGTCTTTTTCTCAAGTTGGAGAATTTTCATGTAACTTAAGGCACTAGAGAGCAATTGGAGAGAATTTTGGGGACTGGGAAGATTCTCTAAGCCATAGTAGGTGTAAGATTGTCTGTAAAGGTAAATGTGACTTGGTAGCTTTTGAGTGGTAGGTTTGAAGTGGGACCAGGAAACTATGGCTTTTACTTTTTCCAAGTTGCCTGTTTCCCTGACGTGTCTGAGTGGACTCTATATTCAGTGAGGAACTGACTCAGTATTAAATATAGCAATCCCCCCTAATCTTGAGGAATACATTCCAAGACCCCCAGAGGTTGCCTGAAACAGCTGATAGTACTAAAACCTATATGCGCTCTGTCTTTTCCTTTACATACACACTGATGATTAAATTTAGTTTATCAGTTAGGTACAGTATGAGATTGACAACAATAGCTAATAATAAAATAGAACAATTATAACAATATAATGTAATAAAAATTGTGTGAAAGTAATTTCCCTCTTTCTAAGTATCTTATTGTATTGTACTCACCTATTTTTGGACTGCATTCGAGTGTGGGTAACTGAAACAGAGGAAAGCAAAACCATGGATAAGTGGAGAGACTGTTGCCTTTATTCCAGGGAGCTGTGTTAGGAGAAGGGAGTATGATATATAAATTATGCATTCTGTGTTCACCTATTGTTCTAGGGCCTTCAACCTTTCCTAGTCCTGGGTAAGTTGCCATGGTCTTCCCTTGAAGACCTCCTCCTCTGCCTTCTGCTCTTGACCTTGTCGGGCTTTAACCTCTTCTTTCTTCCTCTGATATTTTTCAAAGGAATGTTTCATGTCCCATGACTCAAGTTCATGATTATTTGAATGATATCTAATGATATTTTTATATTGCATCCTCTTCTAATATTCACTACCTTTTTTTCTTTTTGTCTTAGATTTGCTGATTAGGAAACATTTGTATTAAAATTTCTCATTGTAAATGTATTTCAAATCAAACCATCCTCATATTTTATCTTTTTTAAAAAAAAGATTTTAGGGGCCAAGCACGGTAGCTCACGTCTGTAATCCTAGTACTTTGGGAGGCTGAGGCGGGTGGATCATGAGGTCAGGAGATCAAGACCATCCTGGCTAACATGGTGAAACCCCGTCTCTACTAAAAATACACACACACACACAAAAATTAGATGGGCGTGTTGGCGGGCGCCTGCAGTCCCAGCTACTTGGGAGGCTGAGGCAGGAGAATGGCGTGAACTCGGGAGGCAGAGCTTGCAGTGAGCCGAGATTGCACCACTGCACTCCAGCCTGGGTGACAGAGCAAGACTCCATCTCAAAAGAAAAAAAAATTAGGTACATAGAATTCATTAATTGTAATCTTTGATTCCTTGACACATTGTCAATATTGGTACATCCATGGCTTTCTTTTATTTAATTAGTTTATGATAAGCAATCCGAAACTCACATCTTAAACAAGAACTAGAAATTCATAATAAATTACATCTTATTGCTAAATTCAACTTGTGATAATGGGTTTTCCCATTATTTTACATAGAGGAATGAATTCTTTCATTAACCAAATTGTACTAAATTCTGGACATTAGAATATTATATAGATTGCAGTTTGCTATGGGATGTGGAAAGTATGTAGATTGAAAAACTATTTACTTAAGTTTATCAGTTTCACTTTTGTATTTTCTTCTTGTTCAAAGTGTTCCCAATATTTCATGAAGTTTGTTTCATGATTATATAATTTTCACAGCAAAAAATACAAAAAATTTTAAAGGCATAAGTTTCCAACCTGAAATGATGTTTGCAACATAGTCAATCCGGTCTTAGTGATTTTTGTAGGTAAAACAATAAATGAATATGACCTTTGTAAACTAAAAGATTAGAGCAGATTTATGATTTGCATTAGATATATAATCCTCAAATTGACTTAGACTGATAAAAAATTAATACCAGAATAGTTTTCATGAGACCTAAAACAATCCTGTGTCATGGCAAGATAATATAGACCATTGTATGTGGGTTAAACTGTGCTGTGATTTTTAGGTAGATTTTGAAAAGAATAATTATTTCACAAAATGACATGTAAATAGTGCTCAATTATTTTTAAAGATGTTAAAACCCTCAATCAGTCAGCTACAAATCCCTGGGTATTATTGGATTTCATAAAACATTCAAGATTTAATTTTAGAATAAGTTGAAAATGCTTAGATAAATCAGAGATTGCATTTTATCTCTTTCAAGGTTTACATAATTAAAATTATGGAAAGATTTTTTCAATACATCTAAAATTATTTTAGAGATGCAAAATTATAACAAAATTTTATCACAGAAATTTATTTATAAAACGTCTCCCAGCAAAGAAAAGCCCTGGACTTGATGGCTTCACTGATGAATTTTACTAAACATTTAAAGAATAATACCAATCTTACTCAAACTATTCAAAAAAAATAGGGGAGGGAGGAATATTTTCAAAGTCATTCTGTGAGGCCAGTATTACCCTGATACCAAAACCAGACAAAGATACATCAAAAAAAAGAAAACTACAGGCCAGTATCCCTGATGAACATTAATGCAAAAATCCTCAGCAAAATACTTGCAAACAGAATTCAACAATATATTAAAAAGATCATTCATCATGACCAACTAGGATTTATTCCAGGGATGCAAGGATGGTTCAACATATGCAAATCAATCCATGTGATAAATCATAACACAATGGTGGACAAAAACTGTATGATCATTTCAATTAATGCTGGAAAAGCATTTGATAAAATTCAACATCCCTTCGTGATAAAACCCCTAAAAAAACTGGGTATCGAAGTAACATTCCTCAACATAATAAAATTCATATATGACAGACCCATAGCTAGTATTGTACTGGATAGGGAAAAACTGAAAGCCTTTCCTTTAAGATCTGGAATACAACAAGGTTGCTCACTTTCACCACTGTTATTCAACATAGTATTGGAAGTCCTAGCTAGAGCAGTCAGGCAAGAGAAAGAAATAAAGGGCATCGAAATTGGAAAGGAAGAAGTCAAATTATGCTTGTTTAAAGATGCTATGATCTTATATTGGAAGTACCTAAAGACTCCCCCAAAAAACTATTAAAACAGATAAACAAATTCAGTAAAGATGCAGGGTGCAAAATCGACATACAAAAATCAGTAACATGTCTATATGCCAACAGCAAACAATCTGAAAAAGAAATCAAGAAAGTAATCTCATTTCCAGTTGCTACAAATAAAATAAAATATCTAGGAATTAACCAAAGAAGTGAAAGATCTCTATAATGAAAACTATAAAACGTTAATGAAAGAAATTGAAGAGGACGCAAAAAAATAGAAAGATACTCTATGTTCATGGATTGAAATAATCAATATTGTTAAAATGTCCATCCTACCCAAACCAATCTGCAGATTCAGTGCAATCCCTATCAAAATACCAATGACATTCTTCACAGAAATAGAAAAAAACAACCTTAAAATTTATGTAGAACCACAAAAGACCCAGAATAGCCAAAGTTATCCTGAGCAAAAATAATAAAACTGGAGGAATTACATTACCTGACTTCAAATTATACTACAGAGCAATTGTAACCAAACTGTCATGGTACTGGCATAAAAACAATCACATGGACCTATGGAACAGAATTAAAAACCCAGATACAAATCTATACATTTACAGTAATTTCATTTTTGACAAAGGTGTGAAGGACTTATACTGGAGAAAGGACAGTCTCTTCAGTAAATGGTGCCATTTACTTAAGTTTATCAGTTTCACTTTTGTATTTTCTTGTAAAAAGTAATCCCAATATTTCATGAGTTTGTTTTGTGATTACATAATTTTCACAGCAAAAATGCAAACATTTTTAAAGGCATTCTTCTGTATATGGATATCAAGTTTTCAATATCCCTATACAGAAGAATGAAACTAGACCCCTATCTCCCACCATATACAAAAATAAAAATGGATTAAAGACTGAAATCTAAGACCTCAAACAAGAAAACTACTAAAATAAAACATTGGGGAAAATCTCCAGGGTATTGGTCAGGGCAAAGATTTCTTGAGTAATACTTCAAAAGCACAGGCAACCAAAGCGACAATGGACAAATGGGATCTCATCAAGTTAAAAAGCTTCTGCAAAGGAAACAATCAACAAAGTGAAGAGACAATCCAGAGAATGAGAGAAAATCTTTTCAAACTATTCATCTGACAAGGGAATAACCAGAATATATAAGGAGCTCAAACAACTCTATACAAAAAAATCAAATAATCTGATTTAAAAATGGGCAAAAGATCTAAATAGACATTTCTCAATAGAAGACATACAAATGGTAAACAGGCATGTGACAAGATGTTCAACGTCACTGATCATCAGAGCAACACAGATAAAAACTACAGTGAGATATTATTTCACCCCAGTTAAAATGGCTTTTATCCAAAGACAGGCAATAACAAACACTGGCAAGGATGTGGAGAAAAGGGAACTCTCCTACACTTTCGGTGTTAAAGCAAATTAGTGGAGTGACTATGGAGAAGAGTTTGAGATTCCTCAGAAAAACTAGAAAATAGAGCTACCATGTGATCCAGCAATCCCACTGCTAGTTATATACCCAAAAGAAAGGAAATCAGTGTATCCAAGAGATATCTACACTCCCATGTTTGTGGCAGCACTGTTCACAATAGCCAAGATTTGGAAGCAACCTAAGTGTCCATCAACAGACAAATGGATAAAGAAAATGTGATACATGTACACAATGGAGTACTCAGCCATAAAAAAGAATGAGACCCTGTCATTTGCAACAACATGGCTGGAACTGGGGGACATTATGTTAAGTGAAATAAGCTGGGCACAGAAAGACAATCTTCACATATTCTCCTAATTTTTGGGAGCTAAAATTAAAACAATTCAACTCATGGAGATAGAAGGACGGTTTGCAGAGGGTGGGAAGGATGGGTGGGGAGGAAGTGGGGATGGTCAATGGGTACAAAAACATAGAGAGAATACAACCTAGTATTTGACAGCACAACAGAGTCACTACAGTCAATAATAATTTAATGGCATATTTAAAAATAACTAAGAGTATAATTGGATTGTTTGTAATACAAAGGATAAATGCTTGAAGTGATGGATAGATACCCCATTTATCCTGATGTGACTATTATACATTACGTGCCTGTATCAAAATATCTCATGTACTGCCTAAATATATATATCTACTGTGTACTCACAATAATTAAAAATTAAAAATTAAAGTTATTTAATGATAATCTAGAGATTTTATTTTTGAGAAAATATTTCTTTGCGTTTGTCTTTCTCATTTACCAATTACCTAATAAAGTTAAATTGTAGACCAGGAGTTAGCAGACAATGGCCCATGGGCCAACTCCTGCCCACAGTCTTTTTTTGTCAGGTTTTATTGGAACATAGTCATGCCATTTGTTTACTTACAGTCTCTGAGTGCTTTCATGCTACAGTGGCAGAGTAGTTGTGCCAGAGATCATATGGCCTGTGAAGCCTAAAGTATATACTCTCTGGCCTTTAACAGAAAAGGTTTGTTGGTCCTTCTTTTAGACTAAAGCAGGTGCTATTATAGGTCTTTGTAATCGAATGTTTCATTTTATAAAAAATCAAGTTTCTAATAGTTCTTCTGTATTTATAGAACGGCAGAGGTGTGCTCTTTGGATTAGAAAGCTGTGCGAACCTTCAGGAACAGGTGCAGGAATAATGGGGAGGAAGAATCGGAACCTGTATGCAAAATTATTATTGCATATGCTTAAACGAGGTGTGCTTGAAGGCCCTTTTACACACCGACCTGAACCCGGGACACTAAAAATTCTACCTTCATACATGGTAGGTATCAATGAACAAAAGATATATATTAGTTTCATTTAAAAAAAAGCATCAAGTTATCATCCCTTTGGGGAATGGTAATACTATTAGATTGTATGTGCTAGATAATATATTAAAATTGTTTTTTTCTTCATGATTCAATTTTTTCCACCTTTAATAAAATACATGTATTGCTTATAAGGGGAGTATCCTTATTGATTTAGTTATGCCTCAGTATTCAACAATATTTCTAAAAAACTGAAAATGAAATTTTTTATATTGAGCTTTACTTTTTGCTAATTTTCACTGGATTATAATGGTAATTTTTATGTAATTCAGCAAATTCTAGTTTTTAAACTCTTTCATATATATTTAAACGTTCATGAGAGATTGGAGTGCATGATTTGTAAAAGTTCCTTTTTACTCTAATAAAATGACAGTAATAAATTGGAGTTTAAAAGTCATTTTCTGTACTTAAATTAATTTCATTGTCAAAATCAGCTTTATTGCAAAGGCAGTTATTATGCTTGGTGGATAAATTGTCACTGTCCTGGTCCTTGTAACCATAAAATATAACTTGGTTTGTGTGGTATTTGAGTGCCTGTACTTAAGAAGGAGTACTAGGTATTGGTAGCTTTGGTAGTTGCTGTTAGGATAGATATGTATTTTTTTAATGAACTGCAGAATTCCTGTGTGATGTATTTTAAAACTTTTTATATTTTATCAGTTTACTTAAAGCACAACTTAGTCAAGTTGCACGCTGAGCATTAGAGAATAATTCCTGTTTTCCGTGGCACAATGCCAAAAGTTTTAATGACTGTGTCATTTAAAAAGAAATTTCTGTGCATGTCCCATATGGAGTGGAGGATCTTGTGTCATCCTCCCTAAAGAACAGTGCCTTGAGGATTTTGTCTGTAGGATTGGGAGAATTGTTGCAGAGATGTGCAGTCAATGCAGAGTTTTCTTTAGAAACGTGTAAAGGTAGAACATTTTATGAAGCACATCTAGATTTGAAGATACGAGTATATTGTATCATGTTTTCCCATTCACACAATTTCATAGAATCAAAGGGAAGGACTTTATTTAACAAATAATAATAATGTGAAAGTTTAGAGAACTCTCTTGGGTTTCCCAGCTAGTTAGTAGTGTGGCCAGAACTAAATCCCAGGTTTTTCACTCTGCTGTTCCTACCTTATCAAGGGATTCCTAATTTTAATTCCTGGGTTGCATTGTTTGTGTTTCTCGTCCCACTGATTTCTTTTTGTGTGTGTGTAAAGTAGTTAGTGATTACAGAAAGAGATAGGATAGCATATAATTAAAAAAAAACTTTGTATTTAACTTTTCGTCTTTAATATTCCTTTTGTAATATAAACATTACTATCAGATTTATCTGTTATGTACTTCTGTTTATTGTATTTCTTAGGCAGTAGAGTGCAACTAAAATGTAAATATGTTATCACTTAATGTATTTTAATATCTCATAATTCAATGTACATTTAATTTTTTAAATGTTTGAATGTAATTGAATTTGAGTATTTGAAAGGCTGTTATCAAACTTGAAACTTGGTGGAAATTTTAGTGGTTTTATTATAGTACATTTTGAAAGAATAATTTTTCTAACTTTTAAAAATCAGTCCATCTATTTTGATGAACCAAATCCAGCACGAGCAAAAGGTTCAAGCCCAGAGGGATTACCAGCCTGGGTACTGGGTGAGCCAGAGACAAGTGAACACAAATTAAATGAATCATGGAAACTCTCTTCTGGAGAAGATGACACTTTGGTGCAGTCGCCAACTGATGTCTACAGGTATGCTAAGAGAATGGGATTTTGAATGTGTTTCATCATTTAGTCTGTCTTTGGAACTGATTTATACATTCTGTTTTTCCTTTTTTTTAAATGGTAAGTAGTTTTACTTTTCCCTTAACTGCACATTCAAGATTATTTTATATTTTTAGCCATTTAATAGATACCTGTTAACTTCATATATATTTTTGATTGCTTGACAAGTGGTCCCTGAGCATCTTTAAATGACACAATTATGTATTTTCCTTTATGACAAGCATACATTAAAAGCATTATCAATAACTTGAACAAAATATAAAATCCTGCAAATCCACCTTGAACAATATTTGTTTTCACTTAATGATATAATGAATGTAAGCATAAACCCCATTAGACAGTGCTTTCTTACTAGAGTATTAAATAGGTTTTTTTTAGTGCAAATAAAAATAAATTTCTGAGTTTTTGAAATGTACAAAAAGGCCATTATTGTGGTAGCATAATTTTTGGCTTTAGGGAAGGGATAGATGTAAATTTGGACTTTTATCAAATTTTTACTTTTCCGTTTGGCCTTATTCCTTGAAATGTTAAAATACAGGACAGTGTCAATTACCATGTACCATACTTTGTAGTTCAATCCTCACCATTCTCTTGGTAATTTTAATTTTAGAAATCTGTTTCTGTTAACAGTATAATCTTTCTTGTCCACTATAATTTTTTTGGTTTGTTCCTTAAACAGATATAGAAATATCATTAGTAATTTGAAATGTCTCCACAGTTGATGTAGTCTGTTTATATGTGTTTTTCAGACCTGAGATATTATGGTCGAAAAATATAAACAGGCTGGGCATGGTGGCTCACGCCTGTAATCCCAGCAATTTGGGAGGCCGAGGTGGGTAGATCACGAGGTCAGGAGATGGAGACCATCCTGGCTAACATGGTGAAACCCCATCTCTACTAAAAATACAAAAAATTAGCCAGGCGTGGTGGCGGGTGCCTGTAGTCCCAGCTACTCAGGAGGCTGAGGCAGGAGAATGGCATGAACCTGGGAGGTGGAGCTTGCAGTGAGCCGAGATCGCGCCACTGCACTCCAACCTGGGCAATAGAGCAAGACTCTTGTCTCAAAAAAAAAAAAAAAGATAAAAGTGAGAGATCCAGTCCATATGAAATTATTTAAGTAGAAAGGAGAAACAGAATGGGGAGGCAAAAAGGAAGAGGTGAAATAGTTAAGGGCATGTTCAGAAGAGTAAAAAGAAACGAATAGATAAGTCTGTAGGAAGTGTGGTTTTAAAATACTTATTTTTACATTCATAGGAGAATTACAATTAGAAGAGGTGTAATTGTAGAATTTTTGTAGCCTTTGAAGCAATCTTTTTATATAGAGGTATAAAGAGATTGTGGTCTGTATACAAAGAAAAATACGATTCTTAGTTTAGCTGCAAAATACATCAGTTGTTTCCCAAAATATCTGCTAAGAGTCCAGCTAAATTCTGGGTTCCTTTCTAGATGTAATGAATGTGGAGTTTACAGTACAAAAATAGTTTCGTGTATCTTAGAGCTTAGAGCATAGTTTGAAAATGTGTGATCTTCCTGAACTGAATGAATCGTGTGGGTAGATTTGTTTTGTTGGACTTAAACAATGTCTTTAACAATTTTAAATGAGTTGTCAAAATTAACATTTGGGGAATTTCATATAAAAGCCCAACTTTCTGGCTTCTCTTTAAAACTGGACACCTAGAATTTTTTCCAGGACACAGCCATAGGTTGGAGCTAAGTAGTTCTTGGTTAACCCCCTTAGCATATGCCTTCACGATTTTCTTCTAATTCCTGACACCAAATTTGATGTCTATTGCATCTGTTATTGAGCTTGAGTTTTTCCCCCCTTTAAGTAGGGTTAAGAGGAAAATGAAGTATTTGTTTTTCTATTTTTATGTTCTAGCAAGTGAAAGAAGAAAGGTAGAAAAGAGGGATCATGTGATTTAAGAAGGGAAGAGGATTGGGCACAGCCTGTGCGTCTGTGGTCCTAGCTATTCAAGAGGTGGAAGCAGGAGGTTAGCTTGGGCCCAGGAGTGTGAGGTCAGCCTGAGGAATAGAGTGAGACCTCATCTGTGAACAAAAAACAGAAGGGGAGAGACAGACACTACGTCTTTGTAGAAGTGAAGGATATCCTTATATCTGGCAGTATGATAACTCATCTGTTAAGCCCTCCAGACTTTTGATTTATAACCATTGTTAGATGAGTGGGGGAGAGAGATAAGCACATGGATAGTTTCAATGAAGTGGCTATGCGCAGTCATGGAAGTATTTGCAAGGATTCAGGTGTGTATAAGAGAAGGGTTAAGGATAGGAAATAGACTTGAGATTTCCAGGGAGTCCGGGTGAATAGATTTTTTTCTTCTTTGGAATACAGGATAAAGTTTAAGAAGATACAATGAGACTATCCTTCAACTATTACTCACTGACTTTTTTGAGAAATGAAACCGTAGTAAAATCCCCACAATTGTAAAAAATAACTTAATTCTCTTTGTTGGTCACCTATTATTAAATGGCGTTTTAATGCAAGAGGATTGCTAGAGTATGAGGCATTCGTTGTCAGTTATATAATAAGTAATGAGAGAAACAGGCACTCTTGTGATCCTGGTGAGTCCTACCCATCCTTCAGAGATCGCAACGTGAAAGAAGCCTTATCTGATACCCCAGGGCAGTTTAGGCAACCCTGCTATTTACTCCTTTAGTACTCTGTGTTTCTTTGCTGCCTTCATCCCATGCGTAGAGGCTTACTATCTGTCCTGTGTGCTAGATTGTAAATTTCATGAGGTAGGAACTTGTGTTTTTGCTGTTTGCTGTATTTGCTATATTTCCAGCCCCTAGCACTGGGCAGGAACGTGTTAGGAATTCTGTAAGTATCTATATTCAAGAGTGAATACATGCATGAATGAGTAGATTGTGTTAGACACTGCCACATATTTAATCTGTACAAAATCTCTTTGAAACGGGTATATTGTGACAGAGGAAATTGCCTAAAAGGATTTTTTTTTCTTTTTAACATTTCAGAAAACGTTGAGGGAAGCATAAATTTTAGAAAACATGGAGGGAAGCTTGGATGTAGTTTATAGCGATTCCCTTCACACACTGTGAGGAATATGACAATGAAGGAACTGGAAAGGACATGCTTAAAATATCTTCTGTCAAATGTCAGAATCACTAAGGTCAGTTAGGGCTGCCAAAACAAAATATCTCAGGGTATCTTATGTTTCTTTTAATTTAATAGTTTTAACTTGATTATTTTTACAATTTTAATTTGATTTACATTAGTTAACAGATATTTGTAGTTTTTACATACATGAAGACATTTAAAAATAAAACTAACATTTACTTTAGCTAAAACCAAGAAAACTGATCTTAAGGTGAAATATGTATCATGTGTGACATCAGATCACATGTGGTGAATCAGCTACTGATGGTTCTGTCTTCTTATTTCTTTTCTAAATTTCCCCCTTTAAGTGATCATAGTGTGCTAATGAAAAAGTTAGTATCTGCTAATCTTGACCTAATATATCTAATCAGTTCTGCAAGAAATTGTTTTAAAAAGTTTAAGAGGCTTATAATATTTGACACATGTATGTTTTTATAGTGAATAATTTATTGTTAGTTAGAACTGAAGTTTAATGCTGCCTCATAAATTTTACAGCCACTTCAACTTGTCCTTTGAAAAACCTCTTTAATCTTAAAAGATTTTTCCCCCTTAGTGTTTCTTTTTTGATCACTTTATAAAATCCTGCTTTACTTAGACCTTTTTGTATGTGAAGTATTTCTAATGGCATTTTAGATGATGCTGTTTGTGTCCTAGCCTTTTTATATTATTAAAGATGCAGAGTCCTTTTGAAGCCTTTTTGTTAGGACTCCCTATTCAGTAGAGATGGCACCTTTCCTTTACTTTTATTCTTCCTGTAGGATATGGTATATAGCCTTGTTCCAAACTTGTTAGAAGTATGGTGAGGTCATACTCCATCTGGCTTATTCTCACGCTTTATTTTTTCCTCCAAGTATACATTATATACTAGTGTACTTAGCATTTCACACCAAACAGCTTCAACACTTAGCTAGTAGTCCTGTCCTGGTTCTCTTCTTTGCTTTCATTTTTCATATTTCTTGGTTTAAGGTAATCTTATTACCCATATTTTCTATATGAAAAACTACTGTTCCACATTGCATTGCTATTATATATCTGTTACTGCATTTTTATGTCAAATATCTGCCTATTTTCTTTTCTTTTTTTTTTTTTTTTTGAGATGGAGTCTTACTCTGTCACCCAGGCTAGAGTGCAGTGGCTCAATCTCGGCTCACTGCAACCTCCGCCTCCCAGGTTCAAGCGATTCTCCTGCCTCAGCCTCCAGAGTAGCTGGGATTACAGGCGCATGCCTAGCTAATTTTTGTGTTTAGTAGAGACATGGTTTCACCATGTTGGCCAGGCTGGTCTCGAATTCCTGACCTTAAGTGATATGCCCACTTTGGCCTCCCAAAGTGCTGGGATTACAGGCATGAGCCACCATGCCTGGCCTATCTGCCTATTTTCTTGACAATGAAATATTTTAGTTATATTTGAGTTTGGAGCATGACTTTAGAAAATGTTACTAAGGAGACCATAGACTTAGATCTCATGCATGTATAGTTTGGTTAATTTCATTTAGATCTACAATCATGAGCTATATCAATATATATTATCTTTCTGATCAGCCTTCAGATACTTACTGTGGAGGTCTGATAAAGACCTTAATTGTCTTGATGGTGGTCTTCATGATCCTTCTTCTGGTGTTCATACCCTTATATAATCCCCTCCCCTTGAGTATGGGCAGGACCTGTGACTTGCTTCTAACCAATAGATTATGGCAATGGTAATGGGATATTATTCCCAGGATTACATTGCTTCATCTTGCTAGTAGACTTGCTGTCATTCCGTTTGCTGGCTTTGGAAGAAGCAGCTGCCACAAATCATACATGAATCAGATAGCCATAAGGAACTGAATGCTGCTGACATCCACACGAGTCGAGAAGTGAATCCTTCCCTAGTAGAGCCTCTAGATGAGAACCCAGGTCTGGTCCAATCATGATTGCACCCTTCCGTGGCCCTAAACAGAGGACCCAGTTCAGCTGTGCCTGGACTTCTGACCTGCAGAAACATGAGAAAATTTATGTGTGTTGTTTAAAGCTGTTAAATTTGTAATAATTTGTTATACAGCAATTGATGACTAGTACAGTCTTTATCCTCATTTTAGAAAAGTATGCAATCTATATATAATACATGTTAATAAAAACCTCAGTATAGAAATATTTAGAGTAAAAAGTCACAGTCCTTCTCTCTGTGTCCTCTTTATCCCACTTTCGAGTGGTAATCACCATTAGCAATTTTGTGCATATCGTTTTACAATAGACATCCACACCTATATAATTAAGAAATTACAGGCCGGGCACGGTGGCTTATGCCTGTAATCCCAGCACTTTGGGAGGCCAAGCACGCGGATCACAAGGTCAGGAGTTCGAGACCAGTTTGGCCAATATGGTAAAACCCTGTCTCTGCTAAAAATACAAAAAATTAGCTGGGCATGGTGGTGGGTGCCTGTAGTCCCAGCTACTTGGGAGGCCGAGGCAGGAGAATCGCTTGAACCCGGGAGGCAGAGGATGCAGTGAGCTGAGATTGCACCACTGCACTCCAGCCTGGGTGACAGAGCGAGACTCTGTCTCAGAAAAAAAAAAAAAAAAAAAGAAAGAAATTACAGTTGACTCATGTTGTACATGCTGTTCTGAGACTTGCTCTTTTTTTTTTTACTCAACTGTGTCTTAAACCTGTATCATGTGGACTTTTAAATTATAGATAATCCATAATGTGGATATACTATAATTTAACCTGTCTCTTCTGCTTTTAATTTTTGATTGTTATAAAGAATGCCTGAGTTAACATCCTAGTAATCCATCATCATGCACCTTATTTAAAAATGCACCAAGGGTTTGTTTTAATCAGATATTATACGATGACAGACGTAGAGACAAGTTGCCTTTGAAAGAAGAGTTCATTTCTCACAGTTTCCAAGAGGAGGGAGGCATGCCACACCGTGCAGGCCACGTGGAGAAGCACAAGGGTTGGTCAGGAGGCAGAAGGAGCAAGGAGAAGCATGGATGAGAGCCTTTTTGTACAGTGGTGGGATGTTCCCTATTAGACAGAAAATGAAACACCAATGTTGGGGTTTGTAGTTGGAGGGTTTGTAATATAATTTCCAAGTGCCCACAAAAAGACAGGGATGGTAAGGATGTGAACAACTTTGACTGTTAGTTTGGTCCATGATTTCAAGATGCCAAATTATCAGTTAGAATATCAAGAATGATTATTATATGCCTGCATGTGTTTTGGGCTATTATGGATTCCTAGATGAGAAATTGCTTTGTTGGTGGGGTTATTAGTTGGTTCAACATCTTGTGCAACGGTTAAAAAAAAAATATATATATATATACACACACACATATACGTATATATGTATATATGTGTGTGTATATATACACACACATATATATAGGTTATTATGGCAAGGTCTAATAGGATAAAGTTAAGAAGTACATAAAGTATAGGAAGCTTCCATTTGCGTTTGTGTATATGTGTTTTAGAGGCTGTATGGATACATATGTGTTCGTGTGCAGGGAATCTTTCTGGGTACCACACATGAAACTGTTAAAGGTGGTTAGCTTTAGGGATTGGGACTATTTTGGAGTGTACATTTAAAAACATTCTTGTAAAAAAAATGTGTCTATGGTATTTTTAATAATCACACTCTTCTATTTTGATAGATACTGTCCAGTGCCTTCCGAAATATCTTGTTAAAATGTTTGTGCATACACATTGCAAATTAATAAATTTGTATAACGAATATATATACATTTAAACATAAAAAATTTTCTAGTAAATAAATGTTTGTGGATTCCACTTATATTTCTAATTTGTGAAAGCAGAGGCCAAGTGAGGCAAGTCATACCATTTGTGGATCTCCTACTGCATGCTAGGTACTGTTCTGGAAATCTTTTCCAAGTCATCTGATTGAATCCTCTCTACAGTCCAGTGAGGTTGACATCATTGCCCTTTTGTATTTATAGACGAGGTAACAGCTTCAGGAAAGTCCAGTGACTTTTCCAGTGATGGATCCAATATTGGAATGCAGGGCCTTATGATTTCACACCCATGTTCTTTCTAGTGTATCATATAGGTGTAAGTACTTTATGCTGCAAATATGGAAATTTCAGTTTTATCTGTTTTTTTCCATTTGTACTGCGTCAGCAATCCTGGGCAGCTATTCCTTTGTTTTTGGTTATTTCTAGGTTGAGCTGAAAGAAAGCAGTTTGCCTTTGTTCACATTCCACTTCTGACACTTGGCAACCGTCTGTCCTCAGGCAAGTTACTTAATTTCTCTAAACCCCAGTTTCATCATTTGTAAATGGAGACAGTGGTAGTACTAACTTCGGGGTTAGTACTACCACTGTCTCCATTTGCAAATGGAGTTGTAAGGACAAAGTGAAATAAGGCATGTAGAGCCCTTGACAGAGGGCCTGTTAAGTGTTAGCTGCGGCTACCACCATCATCACTGGTATGGTGATTGTTATTGTAATAGTTCATCAGGGCCTTGCTTGTTAGATTGTTTGACCATTCTTTTGCTTCTGTAATTACTAATCCTCCCAAAGGGTATTATCTTAAAGTCTGTTGGTTATTAATTATTTTCAGTTACTAAAATTCATTTTGTATTCCCTGAGAAAAATAAATTATGACTCTGCAGAAAGGTTATGATTGTAAGTATGAATCCTGCACAATATCAAAATAAAGAATGGTAATTGTATTTTAAAAGAGGCTTTATAGGAATCTTTAAACAATATAACAGGCCTCTTTTTCAAGGATAGAAGGAACACAGAGTGGCTGGTCTCATTGTTTACATTTTTTCACGCCATATATTTGAAGCTGCCTAAGTAACTTTTTTTTTTTTTTTTTTTTGAGATGGAGTCTTGCTCTGTCACCCAGGCTGCAGTGCAGTGGCATGATCTTGGCTCACTGCAACCTCTGTCTCCCGGGTTCAAGCGATTCTTCTGCCTCAGCCTCCTGAGTAGCTGGGATTACAGGCATGTGCCACCATGCCTGGCTAATTTTTTTTTTGTATTTTTAGTAGAACGAGGTTTCATCATGCTGGCCAGGCTGGTCTCGAACTCTTGACCTCAGGTGATCCCCCTCCCTCGGCCTCCCAAAGTGCTGGGATTACAGGTGTGAGCCACTGGGCTCAGCCGGTAACTAATATTTTGATTTTAGTTCACATCATCTATATACTCTTCATGCTTTATCTCAAAGACAGAACACAAAAGTAATAGGTTGTATTCTTGCTTTACAATTCTGTGAAAAATGTTTTGAAGCTTCTTGTTAATGGCTTGCAATTATTTTATGTCTTTTCAGTGAAGTATGTGTGGTCTGGTAGCTTATCACCAAAGTGCAGTTAGGTTCTGGGATAGGGAAAGATGTAAAAAAAAGATTTAATAGCACTTATTATTTTTACTGAAAACTTTGATTAAAAGTTAGGGTAGGGTGAAGAGGAGTAATGTTAAATAAACCCTGACCTTTAAACACTGCTTTACAGTGGAAGAAATACGTTGCTTCTGCTTATTTGAGAGGAATTTATTGATGAAAAAGAAGGCATTTAATTAGATTTCTTTAGGTGCCGTTTTATTAGGGGCCTACACCAGATTGCTTAGGATTTCTAGGAGAGTACAAATAATTATTATTAACTACCTACTATTTTTACCATATCAGATTTAGGCTAATTTTATATAAATTATATATATCTTTTAACTCATGTTGGGTCATCTAAATAATACATGTGTTCATACCTATAAGAAAGAACTTGGAGAATGATTATCCTATTTTAAATGATTATAGAGGACTATAGTTTTTACATCTTTGCTTTAATGAGATTTTGCCATGGGTTATTTGATGCTAGATTTTAGTTTGGAATGAAGATTCTAATTATGGTCCTGCCCTTATTGGAAATGTGACTTGCTTTATAATGATCCTCTTTATGATGTGGTTTTCCAGGAATGCATTGTGGCAAAAAGCTGGGATTCTGTATGTCTTACCCCAATATAGCTAACGTTTCATTTTGTGTGTGCAGTTTAATAACATGGCCAGCAGATGGTGATCAAGTATAATGAAAACCCACTTGTGGTTGAAGAAGTTAATCTATGTGAGCAAACATTTTTCACTTTAAAAATATTGATTTAATTTTTTAGTCTGGGCACACAAAAGAATCTTTTTACTTTGTTAAACTCCATTTTTATATGTAAATGATACTATACTAACATTATAAATTGCTCCTCCTGAAATTCTTGGATAATTTATCAGGGAGCCAATCAATACCTTTCCTTCTTAGTAAAACCTTCTTAAATATTACCTGCCAAAAGCACATTCATTTTATTTGTGAATAACCCTGATGTTTGGGCAAATATGTGTTCTACAGCAGTACTGTTAAATAGAACTTTCTGATGGTAATGTTCTATAGGCGGCACTGTCCAATATGGTCGCCACCAGTAAACGTGACTATTGAACACTTGAAATGTGGCTGGTGTGATTGAAAAACTGAATTTCTAATTTTAATTAACTTAAATAGCCACATGTGATTAGGGGCTACTGTGTTTGGCAGAACAGTACCAGATCTGAATCTTCTGCTTGGCCATTGGAAAACCTGACTGACCAGATGGAGAGCTGGTGACCAGTTCTCTGTCTCGGGGATGTGGGGTGGGGATGGGGACTAGAGCTTGGGTGCTGGTGCATAGAAACTGGCTCTGCCACATGGGAGACCTTTCTTCTGTGCTTACTTGCATTTCATGGGCAGCTCCCTTTTTTGGTGATGATCACCCATGGTCAACATCTAGTTGCTCTTCTCTTGGTCAATTTCTGCTGTCAGAGGAGCTCCTACTAACAAAAAAGAAACTGTTTATAAATACACACACACACACACACACATATGTGTATATTTTTACTGAAAACTTTGATTAAAAGTTAAGGTAGGGTGAAGAGGAGTAATGTTAAATAAACCCTGACCTTTAAACACTGCTTTACAGTGGAAGAAACACATTGCTTCTGCTTATTTGGGAGGAATTTACTGATGAAAAAGAAGGCATACTGAAAAGACATAAAATAATTCCAAGCCATTAACAAGAAGCTTCAAAACATTTTTCACAGAATTGTAAGGCAAGATGGAATTTCACTTTGTCACCCAGGCTGGAGTGCAATGGCACGATCTCGGCTCACCACAGCCTCTGCCTTCTGGGTTCAAGCAATTCTCTGCCTCAGCCTCCTGAGTAGCTGGGATTACAGGTGCCTGCCACCACGCCCCACTAATTTTTGTAGTTTTAGTAGAGACGGGGCTTTTCCGTCTTGGCCAGGCTGGTCTTGAACTCCTGACGTGATCCATCTGCCTCGGCCTCCCGAAGTGCTGGGATTACAGGCTTGAGCTACCATGCCGGCCATTTTTTTTTTTTTTTTTTT